>NC_026008.2:45973535-46098000 GCF_000442705.2 Elaeis guineensis
CTTCACTCTTGGTTGGATCCAAACTTGGTCATCTTCTGGAACCGTGGTTGCATGTAACTTAAATATTGACATTAGCAATGGTTATTACTTGATAAATGACTAGGAGGTCTCGACGTGCACAGGTCGGGAAATGGACTTGATTGACGTATCAGACATTTGTGAAATTGAAACTTGACGGTCTGTTTTCTCGTTCTTTCTTTTTTTAAGGATTTCGTGAAATTGAAATTTGACGGTCTGTTTTCTCGTTCTTTCTTTTTTTAAGGATTTTTTAGTGCTTTCTTGATAAGCAGACATGATGTAACTTTTAGTAATTCTAGAGGTAGTTTTATATTGTTCGTAACTATACCAACTTGATGGAATCATATTTAGTTAATTATTAAGAATTGCAGAAGAAATTTTCTTAACAACAGTGCTTCATTTCTTGTTATTATGGTCTTTTAGGTTGTGTTCATGTTTTGGTTGGGTTATTAAATGTTACCATTAGTTGCCCTTTTTTCCTTTAATATCGATGATGATGGGGATTGAAGGTGGAATATAAGCTTTTTTTATTTATTATAGATTGCTGGTTCCTGCCACCCTTTACATTGCTCCTTTTTTTTGGGCTTCTTCAACTACTAATTGTAGCAAAACTATTCTTCTTTGAAAAATTAATAATTTAATTTCTGTTGTTTTTTTACATCATCTGCCCTATTGGAAACTATTGGATGATTGTTTGCGTGCTTTGTATGATCTGCAAATGATCTTTTAGGTTATGTTCATGTTTTGGTTGGGTTATTAAATGTCACCATTATTGGCCTTTTTTTCTTTTAATGTCGATGATGATGGGGATTGAAGATGGAATATAAGCTTTTTTTTATTTATTATAGATTGCTGGTTCCTGCCACCCCTTACATTGCTCCTTTATTTTGGGCTTCATCAACTACTAATTGTAGCAAAAGTATTCTTCTTTAAGAAATTAATAATTTAATTTCTGTTGTTTTTTAACATCATCTGCCCTATTGGAAACTATTGGATGATTGTTTGCATGCTTTGTATGATCTGCAAATGATCTTTCTTGTCTACCTTATCTACGGTGGAGAAAATAAATATTGTATACAAAATTGCAAGCTTTTTACTTTGTCCAACATCGTGCACCTTCATGACTTTTGATTGTGATGCTTTGTAACTTATCCAAAATGGATTGATATTGTCATGATATTTGGAGTTGATGCATTTTCCCCTGACAAATGGGTGTCCGTTTGTTTGTAGATAAATAGTGGCAAATTTGTTATCACACCACTTCTTCCCCTATGCTGGATGACTTTCCTTTAGGCTGTGTTTGGATGCTAGTTAGAGGGTGGATAGCATAGGTGGTATTTGGTGATCCAAATGGGATTATCATGGTAATCTAAGATCGTCGGTGATCCAAATCCTGAGTTGATCTAATCCTCAGTGATCAAATATCACTACGTTTGGTAAGGCATGGTTCAGTGATTAAACATTTTTAGGCATCTGTAAGTAATATGTTTGGTATTCCATGGGAATCCAAGATACTAGCCATAAAATACCAAAACCACCCCTCATACATTTCATAAAAATATTTTTGTTAATCATATAAAATATATTATAATAAAATATTAATATATTCTATAAAAATATATTTATTAGTTCTTTAAATTATTAATCTTATAAAAATGTATTAATTATTATAGAATTAATATTTTATCGTACTTATATTTTATTATTTATTAATACTAATATTTATTTTGATTAGAAAAAATAAGGCAGATAAAGGTAATATATAAAAAATTTTGGTATATAAATATAAAGTACAATAAGATATTTCTAGTCTAATATGATTAATATAAAACTATCATTAAATCTGACAACAATATGATTAATAATATATTATAATGTAATATATATCATATATGCAATATAGACGTATAATATTGATATAATAGATTAATGGTGTATTGATATATCAATTTTTTTTGTTAGATTGAGATATATTTTTGTCCTCAAATTTCAGTCCGAGATCACTGTGCAGGGGTGATCCTAGATTTCCGACCTTAAGGAGGGATATCCCATCACTGAGTTGGATGGTGATTTGAGGAGTGAGGGTGATGTGGGATTACTGCTACATAAGGTCATCATGATGCAACCAAACATTGATGATTTTATCATCTTTACTCACATCATCCTTGATCTTTAGTTGATCATCTCATAGAAGATGCCCCCTATAAGATTATCAAGCAAACTGGCCAAACACCAAATAGAAAGGCTGGAACAGGCCTGTCCAGTCAACAGGCCAAAAGGTAGATTGAGGACAGAGTTATTTCAGCAGGGAGGGTGAGATAAGTTTAACCCATTATTTTTGTTGTTTTTTTTTTTAACCCTTGGGTGGCATTTTTACTGTTTCTTTATTACCATCACTTTATTTTTCGCAAGATGGTGTTAATGGTGGCTGGTGAGTACTAATCAAATAGTAAAATAATTTTATTCGCCGGTTAGCTGGTTAACGGGTGAATACCAATGGCTAAAGTTATCAAGCGGTTAACCATTCAGCATCTAAATGCAGTCTTAAAGTTTTAGATGAGATTATAATAATTGATGATTGTTGTTCATGGTTGTCATTTGAAAATTTTTATCAGGCTCTGGTTGATGCCCCTGACGTTGTTCGAGGACAAATGAATTTTAAGAGGCTTTCCTTGACTGATATTAAGATTGACATTCCTAGACTTCCTAAGAAGAAGACCTTGATTGCTGCCATGGAAGCTGCAGGTATGATTTTATATCCTGTTTCCGTAGCAGCTGAAGTAGATAAATACTTTCTTTGTTTTATCTAGTAAATTCTTTGGTGGCAGATGTGAAGAATAAGTGGGAAAATAGTTCATGGGGAAGGAAATTGATTGTTCAGAAGAGGAGAGCTGCCTTGAATGACTTTGACAGGTTCAAGGTCATGTTGGCAAGGATCAAGGTCAGACATTATTTTGTTTATCCTGGTTTGTCTTTAATAATGATTGGAACTGTTTGATGCCTTCTTTCTCCTCCTCAATCACCTGATGCCTTTTTTCCTAATGCTACAATCTTCTCATGTTCAGAGGGGTGGTGCCATCCAGCAAGAGCTTGCAAAACTGAAGAAGCAGAACGCATCCTGAGGTGCAAGGGGGATAGGTTTTGTGGATTTTGTTGGATATTGCTTGTGACGCTTCAGCTATTGCAACTTTACTTTTGATTATTGTTCCAAAGCCAAAACTTGGGGGATCTTTTAGAAGGGACGCTGTCAGAGATTTTGTCTAGATATTTGCATTTTTAGGAGAATTTTTTTACCAATTGTGTTCTTTCACCATGGATTGTCTACAGGTAACTAATTATTTTGTTTGCAATATTATGCTTTTCCCTGTTTCTGGACCTTCAGTCTGGATTGAGAGTATTGTGAGGACCAAAGAGCTGATATGATACAGGAAGGTTATTAGTTTAATATCCGCCCGCCATGATGTTAAATTAATTTTGATTCAGGAAGGTGCAAATTGCCCATTGTCCCGGTTGATCTTTTCTGCATGCTTGTTCGCAGTGTTGCTTAAGCTGGCTCCTCATGCTAAAGGAGAACTGTTCATAGGTCTGGAGTTTTGCTTAAAATGGCTTCTCCTCGAGCTGCAAAGACGGCCCTAACTTGATTCGGGGATTCAAATGCCTGTTTGGTTACCCGTAACACTCATTTACAATTCAGATGGCTTTGCATGCGGGAGGGGTTTAAAGGCCTTGTTTGTTTTATTCCCATAATTTGCCTTGGTGTCACGTGGAATAACTGACCCTCAAGTCACTGGAGGAGATCATGCCTGCTTTTATGATGACGTCGCCGGAGGTATGAAAATAGAACTAGCTCAATCATAATGTGGGTGAACGCATGGCTGTTGTTTGGTGGCCTAAAACAGTGCGTACGTATTATGAGCTTGCTTGTTGGCAAGTGCGGCTCGACCAACAAAGCCAAAGCCATGGCTGGCCGTTTCCGCACCTTCCTCCTAACCTTATTGATTGGACGGTGTTCTTCAGACATCGCAAAGATTTGTACATACTGATCCTTGGTACACGTGTGTTTGGGTAATTTTTTGTGCATCGCATGCGGTAAATAATAAAAATATTGATATTTAATACAGTTTAATTTTTCGTCAGATTTTTTCTAACCAAAATATATTTTTTTTAATGTTATTGACGTTATGGCATCATAATAATATTAACATTCTATTATAATCTTATAACATCAGATTGCATTCTATAGATAATTATTGAAAAATTAACAGGACGTTATAATAATATTATGATTTCATATTGTAATTCTATGGTATCTTGTTACATCTTATAGATAATTATTAAAATATCATAAAAAGTTAATAGGATGTTATAATAAAATATTATGATTCTCCGTTGTAATTTTATGACATCTTGTTACATCATATAGATAATTATAAAGATATCATAAAAAACTAACAAGATGTTATAATAATATTATGATTTTTTGTTGTAATTTTATGATATTCTGTTGCATCTTATAAATAATTGTCGGGATATCAAAAAAATTAATAGGATATCATAATAATATTATGACATCCAGTTATATTCTATTTACATCCCATAATGTCCTGTTGTATCCTATAATAAAGTAACGTAACATCACAACAATAGAAAATGATATTGTGGTCAGAAAAATTTGGAGAAAAATAATTGAACTACATTAAATGCTTATTCTCTTATTAATTATGCTATGTGATGCAATGCGGTAAAGTGAGACATTTTTT
The DNA here is from genome assembly GCF_000442705.2 of Elaeis guineensis. NCBI lineage: Eukaryota > Viridiplantae > Streptophyta > Magnoliopsida > Arecales > Arecaceae > Elaeis > Elaeis guineensis. Next base: position 45,978,314 of record NC_026008.2, read on the forward strand.
CTACACCGCACGTGGTGCACACAGAATTACTCACGTGCGCTTTCATTCTTATCTTCTTTGGTCCCCAGACGAGTACATGCGGCGACCAGCATTGCAGCAAATCATCAACAGCTGTCAGCCTGTTACCGCAATTGATAGGGTGCTTGTTCGTGATGATCCTGAGCTGACAGATCTTATTCCATAAGCGATAACTGCAATCTATTTCAGTGTTATGATTTACGAACAAATGGCTGCATTGATGACTGCTGATAAACTGAAGGTGGGGTCTTTTAAAGTGGACGGGACTAATGTTGAGCTTCGGATTACAAAAGAGCAACTGGATCCGAACAAGTAGGTTCGATGATTTGGGATCAAAACGGGAACGCTTCAGAAAAACACGCTTCTAACTTTCAAACTGTAGGTCATTTTTCAATGATCTAAGGGTGCGAGAAACAAATCAGGATTCCAGTTTTCATCATTCTATTACTTTTAGTCGTTCAACGTTATCCTTTACTATTCAGGAAAGTTTCTGTATTGAAAGGCCTTGAGATTCCAGTTTCAACCTGGGTTGCATACGGTTCAGTAGTGGAAGTTTTCCTATTTCGAATTGTTTTACCATTTGTTGATAAATCAGGATCGGAGTCTTATAACAAAGATTGATAATTTTTACATTGATATCACAATAATTTTGAAATTGACTAGGTTCTTTCCGCGCACCGTTCTTTAGCAAGAATGTGTTCTTCCCACGCCTTGATACAGTGGTGGTTCTCTTTCTACACGCTTCTGTGCTACCAAATTATTCCTCTTCCATGGAGGTTAAGCGCTGCAATCACAACTTGTTTTTGAGCACGCGACCACATGACACATTCAGCATGGATGAGGAAGGTTTTCCCCTCGATTCTCAAACCCGGCTCCCCCAACATCTAACAAGCAAGTGTCCCAAAGTTTCAGCTCGAAAAAGAAAAAACAACAGATATCCCAAAGACATCATAGCTTGGCATCCAAAACATCCGTTGAACGATCACAATGACCAGAACAAAGATACAAGGACTTGCAGCCTTGGGCATGAAAAGATTGGACTTACAACAGCATTGCACTTTGGCAGAATGAACATGCCCATATTTAACTATTCAATAATAAGTAATCATATAAATAACTTGCAAAGAATTAATCCAAGGAAGCAAGTCAGTTGCAGGTTTGGCAGAAATAGATGTATCACAGCTCAATGCATATATACCTTTCCTCCACTTATTAACCTTAAACATTTAAGGAATGGATCCTGAATCCACATCCTAATGAGCACAATATTCATAAAAGGAAATGCTTCAAGCAAGCCTGTTACATGCGCAAAAAGTTCATCAGGCCAACTGCTGATTGGCAGTTCCATAATCAGCTAATCCCCATATTTGGCAACATATCCTGCAAGTTGTTCCAGTCCCTTCTCAAGGCAGGAGAATCATTCATGTGCACATAACGGAAACCCCTAAACATTTTCTGACATAAAATGCAGCTACAAGTTGCAGATCTTGCATGACAGAAGGAAAACTGTTCCACATGATCCTTCTTTTCTCTTTGGATTTCTTTTTCAAGAAAGCTCGACAAGATCAATTCACATGCAGATTAGACAGCAACAACGGAGGCGCAGATTATGTCTTCATTTCAAAGGATCAAAATAAGGACCAAGAGATGATGGAATGGAAGGGATCGAGGAATTCCACATTTCAGAAATCTCATCATAACAAAAAACAGTTTTAAGTCTCATAGTGCCAGCCACAAGCATATGTCATATGGTTTGTGGTTTATGCTAATCGCACAAGAAAGCTCTTTGTGAAAGCATTAACTGTCCTTCAAAAAGTGTTGCTTATTTCAAGGCCAAACAGCAATCTTGAATATGGTTTGTATCAACCCGATCAGAGAACAACGTTTTAAAAAATAGAGTCCCCAACAAGAACTTATAATCAACTCTATTTAATTTAAACTTTTGAAATCAAAAGCCTTCATCAATAATACATCTATATCACTCTAAATGAATATAGGACAAAAGGATGCTGTGCAGATAGGAACTCGAACCTTTTAAGACAATGTCATTAAGCAACAACATTAACAAAATACAGGTACCCAATGTTCTCTCTCATTTGGCATGTAAATTGAATTAAAAAAAGAAATGTGCAAAATCCACCAGATGAGACAAACCAACCAAGCAGGGAAATTCATGCTAGGAGAAAGCTGAAGATGAAAGGCGGCCTATACTGCTACAATCTTTATAAACGAGCAAGAAAAGAGAATGGCAACCAAACATGGCAACTGATCATCATAATTGATTCTAACCTAGGATAAGACTACCATTTCATAAATCCATGGTACCTGCTCTTGGATGGTGGTCAGAAAAGTGTCACTGCAACTGCCCCCTCTTCTTGAGCAGCATTACTGAGGAATTGACCACTCCAGAATGCTTCTCACTTTTACTTGACTCAGCAGCAAAAATCTCGTGCATTGAATGTGCAAAACAGAACTACAATGTGCAGTGAACTTTGTAAGACATCATCAATAAGGTCAGAATACTGCCATTTGGTTCCTCAAAGAAAAAAGTAATCCATCCGATTGATGTGTCTGCTTCTGCACCAGTTTTAAGCATCAACAAGACCATAACTGTCTTGCAGTTGCCTGGATAGAACATGACATAAAACCATGGAGAGGTCATAAAATGAAAGAAAATTGCATCAACATAAAGAGAGATTTATTTCTCAGTTTACTGACGCCTCATTAAAGTGGAAAGCAAGATATGCCTATCATTTTAGCATACAGATGAAAAAAATTTGGTTACGATGATTTTTAAATCTTTTTCAATAATAACAAAATCTATATGGCAATAGTTCAGTTTACATCAAATACAAGGGGCTGCCACTCTGGACAGTGACTCTTCATGCCAATATCTTCTGTATGAAAGTATTGATTATAGCAGTAAACCCCACCATTAATTACCGGTTCCTCTTCAACATAGATATACAGGATCATCTAGTTTTAACTTTACAATTTACTTGGTTCTAGTACGGACAATGTTTACACAAGTTAGTGCATAAAAAGATTTTTTTTTTTTTTTTGCTTTTTAAATAACTTCATCCAGGTCTTTCAATATGCAATATGACTGCAATAAAGACCAATATGTCCACATGTCCAGTTAACTATGATCCATGTTGTTAATGTTCATGATCAACTTCCTTTTACCCAATGCCAGTGTGATCACCATTTCTAGCTTAAAAAATAGTATAACTTATATGACAATATGTATGTGTATATTTGTGCATTAAAAGTTAGTTGCTCACCCAAGTTTGATTTTAAAAAGGAGCCTCAAGTGACTCATCCCAAACATCTCCACTCCCATTGGAGACATCTTCACCATCTTCTTCCATGGATAGCCTTATATATTCCCTGTGTGCAAAGCGATCCCACTCTGTCAAGGTTGGATCCTCACGCTCCTGCATTCATCATTGAAAGCATAAGAAGGCAACCGCTAGATCCAGCTTAGGAGTAGGTAACTGTATGTGGGCAGAAAAGGCAGAATGATATGCTCACCTGACGAATAAGAAATGGATCACGAGTTTCAAATGCCATGAACTTGTTGAGATTGAAGAGGATATTAAAAACATTTCCTGACAATTTGCAGCCTTTTAAGTCGCGTAACGTCAAGTAGCTCTCATTCTGCACAAGTACTATCATTTGTTAGAAATACTAGTGCCTAAGCATGATAAATATTATGTGATGGTACAGATATGGTGACCTCTGGTCCAATCATGTCAATCATCTGGCATAAAATATCCTCAAACAAAACAGGTTCCTGAGCCATGCATTCCATGCGATGTAACTGCTCCTCATAAAAGAATTGCATCTCATTGGGTGTGAGAATTCCATTTCCATCTAAATCTATACATTTGAACCTGAAAATCAATGTGAGTGAAATTATTTCGTATCATCAGAGTAATGAAATCACATTAATTGGAAGCACATGTTAAAATTTTAGTGGGCATTGTCACCAACCAATTGGCTAAGGATTCGACAGACTCACATCAAGGTAAGAGTTTCCTAGCACAAAGTAGTCCTACCCACGGGTATGCCAAGCTGAAGAAGTGCTTACATTAATGGTCCATTGATCAAGCATCAGTCATGACAGATTTATTTCTGCTACAGTTGATTGGCACATATTCAAAAAGACTAGCCTCTCAATATATATTATCCAAACTTGAGCAAGTTATGAAGTTATTGTATCTTATTATCAGAACTGAGGAAAAGTAGCCTTTGTCACTGTTTTTTTCCAACAATTACTAACAAGTCTCACCCAACAATAAATTCGCCTTACTGATTCCTTCGTCATGGCATTTTCCCATTAAAAAGTATTGATATGTTGGGTTTCAATTGTTCCTCCAAAAGTTTTGTTCCATATTTCATCTAAGCATTCAAGAATTCAATGCTACTCTCATGTCACCTATCGGCACTATATTATTGGCACATAGAACACATAAAGGAATCCTTTGTGGATTAACTATCAGTTTCTCTGTGATAAGAGCAAGAGATAAGAGATTAAGCCATAGTGTAGGCTTAGGATCAAGCTTTGGTGTAGGCCTGCAATGACAAGACGCTTGTCTCACCAAGCACATCAACTAGCATTTGCTAGTTGCTGGTGACACAAGTGGGATACTTCATTACAGTCTGGTGCATCTTTAATAGGGGGGTCTCTAATCAACCAAAATTAATGGTCGAGAGATATATGCCAGCTGAATCATGGAATAAATAAAATTATAACATTTTAAGAGCATCAAACACAAAGATCAATACGTATCAGATAATTAATTAAATATGTTAGTTTACCAATATTCAAGGCTAGGCTCAGACGATTTGTCCTCCTCTGACAGTATAAAATAAACAAAGTCTTCATACCCCATTTTTCCTTCAACTTTGCTGGTAAATTTTCTTGGGACCTATGGTACAGTTGCAGCATTTAAGATGTTATATAAAAAATAAAAATATATACAGCATATTTACTTAAACAAAAAATATGAGTTGCTTTTATCCAATCTGAAATCCATGACAGCAGAAAGAAGCAAACCTGTGAGAAAATTCTGTCAACAATTCTATAAGTTAGGGCATGGTTTCCATATCTGATAAGGTTCTCCTTATTAATCAAGAAATCATGATCTGTATCCAGTTCCCAAAATTTGCAGTATATTACATAGAAGTGCTCATAAGAGAAGTACCTGAAGAACAAAAATAATTTTACATGGTGTTAACTTCTCACATGCTAAATGTTATAGTTCAAGGCAGTCATCAAGAGCAAATGAATAAAACCTTCCTTTATGCAAAAAACATCACCTTTAACCTACAGATTTCTGCGCTTTAAAGTTGTGACTCAACCCAGCTTCTTCACAATAAGAATACCATTTTTATAGTTCTCCACAGGCATGGCAGAGTATTTGAATTCGGAATGCATGGACAAATATTGAAAGCAGCTATGGAAAAAGAAAAATGCAATTGCTAGATAATAACTGGAACAGCACAGCAATGCAACAGGAAGAATGTTTCAAACACTAATACGCACATAGTCTGTGATATTTCTCAGCATGATTGTTCATACGAAAACAACACAGGGCAAAAATGAAAGTTTTCGAGTTAAAAGATTTCTGATAAGATGAAGTTTTGGTTCCAGCGTAATACCTCAAGACTTTGTTAATATCTTCCTCCTCATCTGCATGTTGCATTGCAGCAATTAAGTTTCCACGTTTAAGCTCTCTGAGAGTAAGCCGACCATTTCCAGATCTATTCATGTAGTAAAATATTCTGTATATGACAGTTTCCGCTGGCAACAGGTTTATGTACATGTTTATTAGAAATAGCTAATATTAAGATTATTTTGCTGGAGAATGTAGGAAGGAAACAAAAATTTGAGACGACAGCAAAACTGTAATACAAGTGAAAAACTCTCAAGTGGCATGGTCTAACTTGTACAATGGAGGAGGATATCCAATAAATGCATTTTATCGTCACACATCTATCCTGTAAATGTCAACTTTGAACAGAAAGAAGCAGCAAATAGATATTTTCCAGAATAATAAATAAGTAACCAAGATGCTCAACCACGAAGGCATTAACTATTATACTTAACCATAAATCGCAATGAGATCATTGAAATGAAATGACACTAGGCACCTCTCACTCACAATTAATCCATATAATGTAAGCAGAGAATAGAAAAGGCACTTCATAAAACAGAAGATATAATCAGTAGCAGTAAATGAAAATCGTCCTTTCACAATTGTGGACAAATGCAGGCTAAAAACAAGACTCTATCCAGCGGTCCAAAGGAATTACATTATCTTATTATGACAATAATGTATCAAAATACATTTCAAAGCACTAAACCAAATCATAACTAATCATTGGACTACACTAAAATCAAACAACCTTGTTATCTTTTCTTAAAAGCAATGACTGTATAACATCTTTCATTGTATCCCTTGTTGACTTTTACCAAGTACCAAACTGTAGCTAGCTTATCCTAGAAACTGTCTGTAATCATGATAACCTAGTGTTATCTTTGATATTGGATGACTGTTTAAACATGCAAAGATGAATGTCTAGTTTAAATGTATTTATACACAACAAATATCTTGAGCTCTCGCAATCAGATTTGTCGATGCTGATCTCTTTCTGGCTTTAATTGATAAAGAAAGGCCTTTCAGGAGTTTCTTCATTATCTTTATGAATTCCCTGATTCTCTCAGTAACATCTTCAATTTGATGAGCCAATTGCAATATTGTCACATTTGAGAAGATTTATATCATTGTCATAGGTGAATGCATTTGATGTTGAGATTTGAGCAAGGTCATGCAAGCATTAAACACTTCTTCATTTTACTATCAATGGCTTTTTTTTTCCTTTTTCCCAACTCAGTTTTCTGTAAATCTGTTATTCACTTCTTTATTCCTCAGAAAAACCAGGAAAGTATTTTCATATTCACTCAAATCATTAACCTCAATTCCCATGGAAGGGAAATTAGAATGCTTTAAACATGTCCTCAACAATGAAGTCTGTCGACCATTACTTGCTTATGAAACAAAATAAGTAGAAAAAATGATAAAACATCCAAGAGAGCTAAGGATTACCAGGATTATGAGAACTTAGAAATTATGGACAAGACTTGGGACTTTGAAAGAAAAAAATGGTCAAGAACTCTACTTCAATGTAGACAATTTATGAAGCCAAAACCACATACTATTATAGTACACAAATTCTTTTATTTGTTGATATGATCTCACCTCTATACATACACAGCAACATGGTAGCGAAGGACCTAAGTTAATTATCATAAATACATCCTAACCCAGGGGTTAAAGTATTGGTACCGGCACTTTACTAGTACCATGCCATTCCCACACAGACACAGTATGCCTAGTGATTCCAGCATAGCAAAATAGAGGTGAAATACAAATTGGTAGCAACACAGAGGACTAGCCATACTATTAGCTTACCGATACTATCCACCTTCACAAATAAGGTATTCAATTGTCAACCAGAACTTTCCCTCTCCTCATCCTGTAATAGAAAGATGAGCTTAATACTGAAACATCCCCCAAATCCAAGGTATGCCCTTAAGTCATGCAGTACAAATAAAAATATCATAACAAGGAAAATGTCTCAAGCAGCACAGGATCTGGCAACCCTCATGAATCACCTACCTTATTTGATTTATGAACTAACATTTATGAAGTTTCACATATTCCCATGCACAATTTTACAATTCCTTCCCTATTCAATTATCATTGCCACATCATGAAGTACGGCAATAATACAACAAAAGGTGCTTTACCTTTTCCAACTTTTAATCATTCGAGACTTATAGGTATATCTGTATATGAACACAAAATATAAGATGACACCTTCTATTCTTTCTCACATATTTCAGTTACTGGAAGACATTCATCAGAATTAACACATGAATATATTTAGAAATACATGCAGTTCATCTCCAGACATATAAACTCCATCAACTTGCAGAAGCACATCAGCAATCAACCATGCAGTTCAAATACAATCAACATATAAAATGCATCACTACTTATTTGTAATATGAAATTTACGTTAGAAAATAAACTTACCATACCGTTCTTGAAACTCAGGTGTGCTCTGTAAAAATTCTAACCCAGAGTGGCTGGCCAAAAGTTCTCGAAGGACAGGTTTGAAGTCCTCCTAATATTAATCAATAATATTAGATTAGAAACTAAAAGATAAAAATATGAAGCCCATCTAGTATAAGACTTCCATAAGCTCATTCTTTCAGTAATATATACTACAAACCTGAGTGAGGTACTCATGATCTGGCTGCTTCAGAATTGTAAATATTTGGGTAGCTATATCCATAGTTATCATGTTGCTGTTTATCCAATAGTCAACAAAGGCATCCCTAAAAAGCATATCAAGAGAGGCCAGCTATTTCAGATTTAATAAGACCTCCAATTAAAACATACTAATAAGCAAATTTAAAAATGAAGAATCAAAATCATTACAAATATATGACATATTCTCTCCTGGAAAATAACAACACAATTTGAAGCTAGATATTATTTTTGAGATCAACAATGTTGCAAGATTCACTTATTATATTTTATCTCAAAATTATAAAATTACTGCCATCCAATCTCAAAAGAAAAGGAAAAAAAGTTCTATAAACTAACCATAAAGGACAACTAGCTGGTGCTTTTACAGAAAAACATACAAAAATGAAATTTGAAAGAACAAGAAAGAAATTGCTCATATCAACTACAGAAGTGAAGCAGAAACGGTCAAAGGCCTTGAACAAGATTCTCTATGCTTGTTCCTTCAACTTACAAGATAATAGACATACTGGAAAGTTTGCATACCTTGTTACAATACCAATGCAGTCTGCATCAATCTTTCTAAAAATCACGCTCGAAAAGAATGATGGAAGCTTGCAAATTTCCTTTGTGACAGATTTAAATTCTGATATTGCAAATGGATTGTTAAACATAATATTGGATTTAAGCCAGTCAAAGAAAAGAAATGTAAATTTCAGGTTCACCTTGTACTTGAAGACCATCCAAGTGGCCATAGAAATGCCGATTTATTCTAGACAAGCATTGCTCTTTTAGTTCAAATGAAGGGGGCCGCCCATTCTTGAAGTAGAACTGCAAGGATATCAGGCATTGGTCAGAAGCAAATCTGCAGATATGTCGCCACCAATACCACAGCAAAATCTGTTTGCATTGTAGCACATTGAGTCACAAATCGAACAGTACCTGAGGTATGACTTCTCTCACTGGCTCACTAACCACTTTTAGAGGAGATCCAAATGGTGAAGGTCCAGGTCCTGCACCACGTTTCATAATACGAGGGGATCCAGACGTGCTTCTAGGTGAAAGAGGAGGTGCACTGCCAGCAGGGAACATGGAAGGCAATGAATTGATTGCAGCAGCATTTGCACTACCAGAGCTCCCAGGAGCATTCAAGGGTAAGCCTGCCCTTGCATCATCTAGCAAAGATTTTACCTACAATAGATGCTAGCAATGAGAGTGCCTTAAGGAAAAAATAACAATGGATAAAAATGTATGAAGAAAGTGATAGGGACAATAAAAATGTGTTCAAAATCGGAGGCTAAGGGAGACCACAATTTTGGTTCATTATGTTGGGGATTTTTACAATACAAGGAAGAGAAACATGCCAAAACAGGTGCTTTTAGAGTATTACCTTATCAATATATATCAAGTTAAAAAACATTGAAAAATGGTAGGAAGGGCACCAATACCCAGTGTTAGAAGATGCCAGAAAATAAAAAGAGCCCCAAAGCAGAGAATAAGCACTTGGTAAAGATAAGAACATTGAGTTTAAAAGGGGTAATTCTAAGAAAAGAAGGATTAGAACTGAGATGGTATGGCTATGCACAACAAGGGTTCAAGAAGGCCAATGTAAGGACAGATGCTCAAACTTGTCTCAGAAGGTCAAGGAAGAGGAGGAGAAGACCTAATGGATATAAATTTAGATAGTTTAAAAGAATCAGGAAAAGATTACATTACTCCAAAGGAAGTTCCTTATTTGCACATAATGATCATAGTGACAGCCCAAGTATTCGGAACCAAACAATAATAAAATTGCATATTATTTTTTATAGAAAATCATTAGTAAATGAGAACAAGAAATGACCTATGTACAATAATGATGTGAAAAAATAAGAGGAGGTGAATAAAAAAAAAATAACAATAAGTGCCAGTAGTGGAAAAGGAAACAGCATTTTGGGATCTAATTTAGCTTGAAACAGCATAGAGAAATTGAGAAGGGCGGCGGCATGCAGCAACTTTTGAATATTGAATATGTGATGAAATTCTCAAAGTGGATCACAACAGAATTCCATGTAAAGAGGGTGCCTCCATAAAAAAAATGCGGGATGCTTAATTGGTTATTTGAATGGACTAACACTATGAAGAATTTAATCAGACTGCTTTGGATGCAAGCAATCTCACAGACCTTAATTAGAAGGACAAGAGAAGGTCATGGTATCCGGTCATTATGTGGTTCTTTTTCGATAGAGCTCAATGAATTATGTAGTTCAGGTAAGATGAGGGTAAAATTTACAAGCTTATATAATTTATAAACAAATTATGATTGGATTAGTAGATTGTTCATAAAATGGTTACATAAACATTCAAGGTGGGGAGAGAGAGATGAGAAGGAAATTTAGCACAATTAAAAATAATCCAAATCTTTAAAATGCTTCCTCTTTCCCTCATCCTTTTGTGTTAGACTGAATCATATCATGAAAAGATCTGGTTTCCAGAAATTCACAATTAATTATAACTTATCCAATTAGATGACCAGAATATGACGTCTACAATACTTTTGTGCGGTTTATGTCAGTATTATGTATCTAATGCTCAGCAAATCTTGTTGCCATTAATTTCAGTGACCAATATTAGAAACTTTGCTTCTTCTTTTTTTTTTTGCTCCACCTGTCACTTCCTCTGACATTCGTATGTTTTTCCACAATTCAGAAATCAAGGCCCCCCTAATCCCTTTAGACACGTTATTCTAAATCATGCTGATAAAATATTTAAAATAACAGATGATAACTCAATATTAAAAACAACATACAATACACCGGTTCTTCAACACCATGGAGTTCTTCAAAGCACTCTAGCATCAGGAATAAAGCAAACCAGCATACAAAAATAGCAAAGGAACCCAAGAGTACCAGCTTAAGCGTTTCCGGAAGCGAGAGCCACTGGAAGTAGAGATGCTCGGCAATGGCAGGATTTTGTTTGAGTGCCATCGGAGAGACTTCTGGGAGTTGCAGCAGATCCAGGTCAAGGGTTGCTATGTCCCTCGCCACTTCCACATCCATCTCAACCATTTTGTGTATATCTCATGCAACAAGAACAACAAATAACAACAAGAAGAAGAAGAAGCAGGAGGAGGAAGGACACGATAAAAAAGAAAGATTAAATCTCCAGGCAACGTCAGCAAACCCTAGAAAGGAAAAAGAAATCCAAAGAGTTCGGTCCTCCGTCTCGGAATAAACAAGAAACGAACCCTAGATCTCCGTATCCCTCCGTCCAATTCAAACCCCTAGCTTCCCCCGCCATTGGAACACCACCATCGGAAGGGAACGCAACAGAGAAACCTTAGATTTCCAGCTCCAGAGCTCGAAAGACAACGGAATTCTCTCGGCTTCGCGAATCTGCGGCTCGATAGATTAGGATCGAGCTCTAAATCCCTCGCTCTAGAGCCCAGAACCGATCGGAGGGGGAAGAATGGCTGAGATTTCTCCCGAAGATCGATGGCGATTCGGATCACAGAGCTCGTTCCCAAAACCGAATTGTGATAGAGGCCTTCGAGCCTCGAAACCCTCAGAGAGAGAGAGAGAGAGAGACGTAGAAAGGTGGGGGAAAAGAGATAGATGGGCGAGACAGAGGACCATCGAACAGGCGTTCCCCAGTCCGCCGCACTCATATAACAGCCGAAACTGTCCTGGAGAACGGATGGAGAAAGGGCCACTATAGAGTTCGCGCATTTTGACGCAGATGGTGTGCTAAGGAATGATCTGGACCGTCCGATCCATGTTGTTCCCCTGAATCATGCTCGTCAATGCCGCCCTCCTTCGTCCTCTGACCCCGCTCGCCGAGCTTAGAGTGAAGATAACAGAAAGATGACGCGCTTCCGCGACGCTATCTATGGACGGTAGGATACGGTAGGAGTTACTAAAACGGACGGTTGTTTCTTACCCGCATATTTATTTTCATGTGCACCGCCAGAAAAGCATTTTGGTGACGTCAATGTTGATCCAAAAAGCCAGATCCAGACGAGAGAAATGATTTTTTTTTTTTTTTAAGTAAGAAGAGGAATGAATTATTGATTTGAAAGCCCGATTGCTCACCATGCAACCCCCAAATAAAAATTTAAATTGAAGATTCAAAATAAATATATATATATATATATAGGACAGGTTTAGATAAATTTGATCAGATTTGAGCTCAAAGCCAATCCAATCAGAATTAGATAATAAGGATTCTACTTCGATGATTTAAGCCATTGAATATAATCTACCATATAAAAAATGCTTACATATAAAAAAATCATATGATTTGGAGATCCTTTATCTATGCATCAAGTGATCAAAAAATATATCTAATTTAATTTAATTTAGACTGTTCTATTTTTGACTACTTGATACGCAGGTTAGGAATTTTCAAATCATATATTTTTTTATGTATAAGCAGTTTTAAAATAATAGATCATATCTAATGGTTTGTATCATCGATGTAGGATTTCTATTATAGAGTGTTGATATGATCGAATTTAAGTCCAAATTCGATTGATTTGATTCTAGTCTGGCTCTCTCTATATATATAAATTGAAGTTTATATCCAACATTTTTTTTCCATCGGTTGATGGAATGAGAGTAAATACAGTGATCCCTCTCTAAAAGTCTAAGCCATGCCTATGTTCACCACTTATTAGCGGACTGAGCTTGAATTGGTGGATGCTCGTATCACATGTGAGGACCATTTAGTTTCTCATAAAATTAGGCTTGTGTTATCTCAATCTTAACTCAAGTTACTCAACTATATGATGTCAACTATATCACCAAATTATCTGAGCCAGCATTTTCTTTTGATCACCAGTTGCCATTCTAGGATGCTATTTGATAGGAGGTAATATTTTACATCACTCTAGTGATGTGAGTTAAGTAATGTGATCATCTTATTTGATATTTAAAAATTTCATCCAGTGATGAAGAATTCAGTGATAAATTTGATGGTAGCATCATTATATTGTGTTGATGCTATCGCCACATATACCCCAGATGATAACACATCACCGAATATAGGTGATGTGCTAAAATTATTTTAGGACAAAAATATTTCTAGTCAATAAATTGGAGAGAAAAGAAAAATCTTCCTCATTTTTTTTTCTTTGACTTTTATCTTCAATAACACCCGTTATTAAAGATGCCTATTTTATCTTGATTGGCAAGTATAGTAAATTGGCATAGATGGCTAGATGCTTTTTATTTATTTACTAGATATATATAGTTTATTTTTATTGACAGATTTAGTTAAATAGCATGGTTGCCTTTTATTTATTTATTGGATGTATATTTTATTTCTATAGGTGTATGGTTAATAGGCATGGATGGATCATATTAAATTTTTTATATTTTTCTTTTTCTCATTTTATATTACTGGGCTAAATCATTCTTAACGGACAACTCTGATATTGATGGTCAAAATTAATAAAACTTAGCCAAGTTCGATTACATATAATATTATTATCATATCATTTTAATAACCTAATCAAAATAGATACTTTTAAAAATAATAATAATAATAATAATAATAATAATAAATATTTTTATTATTACTCTTACTACATGTTTTTGTAAGGAATTGTGAATGAAGAATATTTAATCAGATTATAGAATAATTATTATATACTAATGTGTACGACTATTTATGATATTTTATATGTAATCACTATCATTACTTGGTGATATATCAAATACAGTGAAATTCTATTTTTATTGATATTTTAATAATATATTAAATATAATAATTATATATTATTATAGTATTTATATATTATTTTAATATTATATATTATCTCAATAATTACATCATCAGTAATATACCAAACAGTATTTAGGACCGTGGGGAAAGGGGATAGCATTGCATGGAAAAAGCTTTCAAGTTTCAGACTTGCCAGCCAAGGAAATGTGCTAGCATGCTAGGTGATGTTTTTCCCGGCATGTGTGCAGGCACAAATATCCATGGGGTTCATAAATCATTAGGGTAGGAGAGCGGGATATCTCAAGAGAAACAAATAAACCACAGCTTCACTTTTCTCAAAACTGGAGAAACCATTCCCGATCCTTTTACGTTTTATATTAACAAATTTCTATATAACTCGATTCACCTAAAGTTAAACAATATACCTAGGCATGTCATTATTAATTCAGATCTAGACTTAAATGAGCATGCTTCATTTTATTGGTCAACATAAGGAGACCAATTTGCTTTGAGTCAAGATGGTCAATGGGAGAGAAATTAAGGGAATCGGAGACTAGCATATCCAATTTTATCTCTCTTTTTATTTTAATTCTAATTTAATAATATGAAGGTATCTATCCATCTATAAGGTAAGGATGCCAATCGGATTGGATTGGATTGGATTAAAAGCTTGTAAACTCAAATTCAAATATTTATTAAATAAATAAAAAATTTAAATCTGAATCTGACATGCTTATTGCATAGATAGATTCAAACCCGACTAACATAATCCATTTACTTAAGAGAGTTAAATATATTAAGTAGATTTTTAAAGATTAAATAAGTTGAGCAGGTTTGGTTAAATATGGTGAAAATATATTAAATAAGTTTTAAATTTATTAAATGGGTTTTAAATGGGATAAATGGATCAAATCATGGATCGATCCAATTATCTAACAGATCAAAGATTTAAACTTGAATTGGCCTCTTTAGCCTCTTTAATAAATAAGTTTAGACTAGTGGATCTGTTTAGACTCGAATCTATTTATATATAATCTAAACGTGTCAAACAAGTTGTTTGTTGGTAGGGTTGATGGATTGAATTATAATTGCCATTCTATTGTAACGACGTATGCACATTCAGCATTTATCAAGTTGAGGAGAATAATAGTGTTTACAAGTAAAAAAGAAAAAAGAAAAAAGAAAAAAGAAAAAAGAAAAAAAAAAAAAAAAAAAAAAGAAGCAAACAGAGAAGAAGAACAAGCAAAAGCAGGCACACGATATGGGATTGGTGTCGCTGCTACGGAAGTTCAAAGAAACGGAGGAGAGCAGACCTCGACCGCTGCATTTAAACTTCCATTCCATTCTTCTGACCCCTGCGAAGTCAACAGCCTGCGTTGAGATCGCAGGCTGGATTTATCCCCTGGGAAGTCCATCTCAAACGTTCCTGCGGAACAACAGAATGTGTTGAATTTCCACACACCGCGCCTTTCCTGATCAGTGTATCTAAAAAAAATGCATCCTACGCATGGGTGCATAGAAATATCTCTATGCGGGTAAAGATCCACAATGGCTGCCGGTTCTGACCCCTGAAACTGTCCCTTCCGTCCGCTAACATGTCATACCGGCACGTTGCTTTCCCTTCGCGTCGACGCTACCGAATCCAGAATTTCCGAGCAACGGGCTTTCGGGCATTCAAGAGAGGGTAGCGGACGGTTCAGATCGTTTCTTTCAGTCTATGATCTGGAGACACTGTGCGCCAAAAGTCGTGAACATTCGCCGTGGCCTTTTTCTCCGGGATTGAAGGCGGTCGGCCGTTATATGAGTTATGGCCGCTCGTTAAATGGCTGCCTCTCTCTCTCTCTCTCTTCCATGTTTTTCGAGCCTCTCGTTGGATTTCAGGAAGGACAAGCTATGCGATCCCAATCTCCATCGATACCCGGGAGAAATCTTCGTCTCGTTCTATGCTCCGATCGGTTCTGGGATCTTGTGAGGGATTTGGAGCTCGATTCCGATCTGTAGATCCGTAGTTCTTCCTGCTACGGAGCTAGAAATCTAGGGTTTCTATGCTCCCCGCCCTTTCCGGTTGTCGGATATTTGGGCCAGCGTGGCGATTCTCCGGTCTCGAGGGAAGCTAGGGTTTGAATCGGATGCACTAGGGTTTGTTTTCTTTTTAATGTTTCTCTTGCGACGGAGGTTTGGGTTTTCTTGGATATCTTTCTCTTGGCAAGGTTTGTGTTTTCGCTGTGAAGTGGACAGGAGATCTACATCCTCCTTTCATTTGTTCTCCTTTCTTCCTTTTGTTGTTCTTGATCTTGTTGAGATGGATGTGGAAGTAACGAGGGTCGTAGCATCCCTCGACCTTGGACTAATGCAGCTCCTGGAGGCCTTTCCAAGAACAGTTGATGAAAATCTTTACATTGCCAAATAGCTCTCTTCCCGGTTGCTCCTGTTTCAAGAAACGTCTAAAAATCGGTATATCCCCATCCCAATTTGCTATTTTCGTAGACTTGTTGGCTATATTGAAGATCACCTCTGAGCTAATCTTGCATGGTTTATTGCCCCTATAAATCCATTATGAGGGTTGGTCATTTTTAATCGCCCCTAATCTTCCAGTTATATAAAATTTGTAAATCACATTTTAGCTTGAACAAAAACAAACCATTTCACTGAACAATAACTATTCATGAATAGTTTGTTTTCAAAGTATGACAAGCCTTTTGTCTTGGAGATACCATATTTGATTAACACCGGAGCCGTTTCTTTCCAAGCCTGGTGGAGAAATGAGCTTGTCAACTTAGTTCTTTGTTAAAAGGGAAAAATCCCCAGTTCTTTGTCAATAAGAAGAGAATGACTTTGTAACTTTTTTTAAATATACATACATATATATATATATATATATATATATATATATATATATATATATATATATATATATATATATATATATTTAAAAAAAGTTATATATATATATATATATATATATATATATATATATATATATATATATATATATATATATAACTAAGAAATTTCTTTGAAACACTAAATATTGACTGAAGGGCAGCTGCAAGACAACGTTATCATTTGATCTTATATTGTCAGCTTTATTGGATGTGTCAGGTTATTATTCGACATGCCTGGTTGTTACATGAGTTATCGAATATGTTTGATTGTAATTTGTAGGTTATTTTAAGAGAAAAAAATAGTTAGATATTTAATCGATCATTGCAACAGTCTGAGGCCAGTGGTCAGGTGCCATTTGTTTAATTTCCTGCATTGTAGTAGACTCCAAAATTGATCGAGCTTTTGTTGGTGCTCAGTAAATCAAAGTTGCACATGATCTTTGACTCCGTAGGCTGACTCTGAGCTCAAGCTTTGGGCTCATGAATCAAGCTGGAGTCCTATATCATGCAAGGCACAACTTGCTCAAGTTGTATCTATACTAGATAGAAAAAGGACTTGTGGTTTGATTTTTGAATCGGAGCCAAGATAAGACTACATGCCAAATTGAGCCGGTGCAAGTTTTTTGCGTTCTGTTCATCTTCACAAATAAACTGCGTAGAGCTACCAAACTGACAATGGGCTACATCCAGGATGATTAGTAAATGGTTCAGTATTGACTTGACTGGCGAATGCAGTTTAGTGTTCGCAAAGGAGGTATGTAAATCTTATCAAAAAAAAGGAGGTATATAAATGGGGGCATAAAAAGCATTGCTGTATTAAGTTTGGATTTATCATACCAATTTATTTGACCATGAATTTCGTATTCATATGTGAATGGTGAAATGTTTAAACTGTGTGACTGCCTTGTGGTCATTGATGTTCCATGTCTGCCTGATGCTGTATCAACCAAAATGTGATGTGAGAAAAGTACTAAATTGTATATTCAGGGTGATTGGTTGGCCATTGCTACTAAATTGTTCTATATTGCTTGTATCAAACTTGTTCCTCAAGATTGTTGGCAGTATTTTCCTATTTTAAATGAATTTCTGAAATGCATGGAGGTCGGTGGATAAGCAGTGATAATCACGATGTAGGCAACTTGGTTCCCATATCTTTTGTCAGGGATGCAATTTTGAGAATAAAAATATAGCTGTTTTATATACCCTTCAGGGAATGGAAAGTGTATTAAGCAGCTTTCAAGACCCATGAACAGTAATCAGCTAGTATTTATACCGAAACCTTTAATACGATTTGCTCTGATGATCCTCGTACTTCAAAAAGGTCACTAGCCTATAAAAAAAGTTAGACCTTCTTGCATATCAGAACACTGACCATTACCAATGGTACAGATTTGAAACAATCTACTGAACAATTCTTTCAAAACACCATTGAAATGACTCCTCGAGTGGAGAGGCCACCAGATGATTTATTTGATTTATTTAAGACTTGCAACGGGATTTGGATGCTGCTGTCTGCAATGAAGGCCGATAATCACTCAAAATGGATTCAACTAGCTGGCTTGTGATCAACACCGCTCCATATACCATCAGCGAATGTTTTCGAGCATTCAAGCAGTTCTGCTGCTTATTAACACCATGGTGACAACTCTGACATTCAAAAGCTATAGGCTTTGAACTCCATTGGATATGATCTACAGTTAACCATACATACAAATATACATAGACTTGGTACACTCAAGAAGGTCTCTATTTAGAAATCAAGTGATCAATATAAATACACACACATATATGTATGTGTGTTGGAGAGTGTCCAAATTATATAATTTTATGATATTAAGCAATTTAGAGATAGTTGATCACATCCAATAATACGAATCATTGATATAGAATCTCCATTCTTCAATATATGCATGTGTTGAGATCTGATCAGATCCATATCAATGATGAAGTTCCACATAAATGAGTCGAGACATTGGAGATATTTAGCTTGTGCATCAAGTAGTCAAAAAATAGACAATTTAAATAATATTAAATTATATAATTTTTTTAATCACTTGATGTATAAATCAAAGATCTATACCTAACATGAATTTTGATAAGTAAGTAGTTTAAAAATACTAGATTGCCTCCGTTATCCCATATAGATTTGATTACATAGGTTTACTTGAGTGTAGCGATATGAATCTCACCCAAAGGCTCGGATCATTAATGCAAACCTTTTCAAAATCCTGCTCTCCCTAGCCGAACTCTTAACCTTTCGCTACTGTTGTCCCGGTGATAAAAGAGGCAGAAGTATGCCGTAGAGTCATTGGATTCCTGAACTCACCAATGGAAGAACTCACTAGCTACTACAAAAATATTGATCACACTCTCAACCCCCAATAGCAGAAGGCCTCTGCAAGACTCAGGCCCAACCTGGGAGTCTAATCATGAAGCTCGACAACACCAAATCACAAAGCATGCTGTATCCGCAAATCCATTAGCAGAACTCCCATCAGAATTTGCTGCTCAATCAAACAGAATACGAAACATCCAGAGAGGTGAAACAAGAACAACAAATCCATTAGCAGAACTCCCATCAGAATTTGCTGCTCAATCAAACAGAATACGAAACATCCAGAGAGGTGAAACAAGAACAACCAGGTATGGAAGGGTATGGAAGGGTCTACCTTGCGAGCCATGTGGGCATTCTGATGGGGTTCACTACTACACCGTCCTCCACATAGCTATAGAGCAGAATCTCACATCAGTGTTCCCAGAGCTGCTGGCGAGGACAGCGGGAAGTGATGAGCACAGAGGCTGGCAGCAGTTAGGTGGGTGGGAAAAATATTGCAACAACACAAAATGTATGATCTAAGATTTTTTTTTTTTTTTTTTTCACTAATGAGAAGATGAAAGTCTCATATAAACATTTCCCATGGACAACTGACTTTAAACTGTATTAGCCTGAAAATCTGCAGGGTCGCCTCAGCGTGAAAGCAAAAAGGTGGTCTTGCGATGCTCACCCCTAACATGATTCCCTCTTTGGCAGCTCACTAGCTAGAAGAATTACAAAGAACTTTGAATAAAATGTCATGGCTGGGATGTTTTGCTTTATAAGCACATATTATCATCCTCCAGAAAAAAACACTGCGGACAGAGCATCGCCAAGTCCAGAAATGCTCTACTTCCTCTTCTCCCCACCGATAGAGAGGAGTTCAAAGCTATGGAGTAGAGGTTCATCACGAGATCCTCTCACAGCTGCAGTTCGGGAAATAGATGATGATCTTGCCTCCAACCCAGGCTGAAAAACTCCTTGGGCGCTGGATGGGCGGCTGCTGCTGCTTGAAAACAGCCGGCTTGTTCGACTGACTTGCTGCTCACCTGGCTCAAGGGAAGAACTTGCTCGGCTGCTCGGAAAAACAGCCCTCTTTGATGTACTGCCATTACGAGAAGATGGTCGGCTTTTTTCTGTTTCATGAACCTAAAATAACAAACATGAAATAAGAAATCTATTTATGACATGACAGATTAGAAGGATTGCAAAAGCAAACATCAAGAATTTCTCAAGTTGCATGAGGGGGGAATATAACATGCATGCAAGGTGATAATATGCAAAGAATAGGATTCTTTTGCCCCATTTCCCTTTTGTGTGCATGTGATAAATACCCAGTCAAGTGAAAAATGTTATGCTTCACAAACCACATCTGATATACATTCCTAATCTCTTTGAATTGGTGTCTGATTCTTAGCCTCAGCAACTTTTGACAAGGAGGTCCACACCAATAAAGCTACGAAGCTTTTTAGTGGTACCTAGTTAATTTATTAATAGTAATAAAGCTCAGGCATCCAAAGAGCAATCCTCGACCTGTGAATAGCATTGCTCCTATTCAGAAGACGTCAAAACTGGTTGTTTGAGCCTGGGCAAACATTATCGAGACCCATTACTTGAATGCCAATAATAAACGCAACAGGAAACTCTCCAGGGAGGTTCACGCCACATAAACTTAATTGAGAAGACAAAAAGTAAGTCTAGTAGATTGGTCTACTTGTCCTAACTATGTAAAGCCTAGCAATTTTTTTATTGCAGATTTCAATAGCTAATGCTAAATCTTTTCAATTGACTGTAGAAACACAGTTCAATGTACTTGTGGTTGCACATTGTACTGCTTTATAACAGTAAAATGTGATTAACATAAATAACTAGGTATATTTAAATTTCAAAACATTTCATGTACTTTTGGAGAGTGAGTTCCAACTTGTTATGAGGTGTATGGAACTTAATTTATGATATATGCAGACAAATACAAGAAACCAGGATAACTTACAGCCTCCTTCAATGACATTCGCGCATCATCTGTTCTGTTCTTGGAACGGTCACCATGATGACTAGAACCTGTAGCATGTCTTCTTGCAAATGCTTCAACTGCACCTGAGAATCTATCATGAATTTCTTGTCCTGCTGAGAAAGAAAGCAAGTAATTCAATCTGTCAATCACTGCTCGATACATAATGGACATGTTATGTCCTGATAACTTCACCAGAAAAAGAAACAAACCTGTAGTTTTTTCTGCCCTCTCCAAAGATGGCCCAACCGCACTTGTTCTTCCACTGGGTTGCTGGAAGAAGAGAGGACCAAAATATAAACATAAGACAATAGGCAAGAAAAATGATGCGGTGATAAGAAAATGCACAACTCATACCCGCACTCGAGGATTGGAACCAATCTGAGGATATTTCAACATGGTCCAGTCAAAGACATAATCAGATTGATAGCCTGCAATAGTTCAGTCAATACATAGAAGGCATAAAAGACTATAAGGGTTTAAAACTTCGATATGATATCTGGCAATGACAGAAAAAGTCAGGCTTGAATCAACCTTCTCGAATAAAAAGGTCACGAAAGAGCCTCTTCAAATATGAGTAATCTGGCTTGTCATCAAACCGCAAGGATCGGCAATACTGGAAGTAAGATATAAATTCTGATGGATATGATTTGCATAGAACCTGTTAAATGTTAATTAAAAGAGGTCATAAGCTTAAATTTTGTGTGATGAAAACAGAAAAGAGACAGCAAAAGAGGGCTTTTAGTACCTCTACTGGGGTAAGCATTTTCTTTTCACTAATTTTGTCATACTTCTGTTTCTTAGTGCCAGCTTTCAGACCCTGCCAAGGAAGGCTGATGCGAAGCAAAATAACTGGTTAAAAGACGAAAAATACAGATGCAGTATGCACGCAACAGCTTAAGTGTTCTACCAGGTGAAGTAAAAATAAACAGAAGTAGAGTTAGATCAATTTCAACCTTCCTCTTAGAAAATACATAAGCACATAACCAAGAGATTCTAAATCATCTCTCCGACTTTGCTCTGCATGCAGACACAGCATACCAATAAGAGACAGCAGAAGTTTAATTGTGTAGAAATTTGACGATTTTTGGCCAAATATCAGTAACTAAGGCGTGGCAAACTCACCAACTCCCAGATGAGTGTTAACACTTGCATATCGTGCTGTTCCTGTGAGGTTTTTATTCTCCCTGTAAAATGAAGTGATGCATCTTCAGTGAAAGAAAGCAAGATGCAAGCACTTGCAGACTAAAATAGCACTATTTTTTAAAAAAAATAAAGGAAAATCACATCACAGTAAAAAAAAAAAAATTGTAAATGGGACATGCATATCAAAAGCCAAGGTGATTTTGATTCATCATCAATTCTCATTAGTAGTCAGTTAGGGACTATTCTCACAAATGACAGTTAACCCCTGGCTGTAGAAACTTAGGCTTCCGCCAAGGCTGAAGACTCCAGAAAATTGCTTATCAGCCGCTTTGGTTGAGTGAACTCTATTTGTGACACACCCATTAAAGGACTATTGTTCCTAAAGTGATGCCACTGGTCTGAAAGCAGCCTATGTGGCTGCATAAGCTTATTTGGTTCCTTTCCCAAGCATTATGCACAGGAAGCCCAAAATGTAGCCAGGCTGCACAGCATTTGCCTATCTAGTTTTGGAACATACAGGCAGGGTGGGGTCACTTGGATCTTGGGAAGAACCATTAAAGCCAGCATATATGGCCAGGGCAGTAGTAGGTTGTGGAACAGACAGGTTAGGTGGGGCTAGGTGGGCTTAGTCCAGTTCAGGCAGGGTGGGGCTGGCGGGCAGCAGCCACCTTCATCCATAAGCAGTTCATCTGCCAGTGCTAAACAAAGGATGGAGAGTAACTGAGGAGAGAGCTGAGATAACAGCAAAAATTATTTATTATAGACTACAGACTGAAAAAATAGTTTTCCGAACTACATTCCTTGAATAAGATCTCATCTAGTTTTGTTCAACTTGGATGCAATGCACCTGCATGTTTTGCTATATGCTATACATTTCTTATTTTGCTGCTACTAACAATGAGGGAGAAAGATGAGAACCAGTCCTTAAATGGTAATCAGTTTAACATCCAACTTTGATGAACAAAGCAAGCAAGACCAAAGAGTAAAAGTAGAATCATGTAGCATGCAGGCAAGAAACATATGAGTCACCTGTAAGGTATGTGCTTATGAGTTTGCAGGTCTCTATATTTTTTTGCCAGGCCATAATCAATGATATAAACCTGTAATAAATAAGCAAACATAAAAATAAGGAACAAGTGCAACAGCCCTCAAGCAGTTGATGACTGAATTTATGCACACCCAAAAAAAAAAAAAAAATGCAGATGCATTCAATATACTAGTAACAATTGTTACTGGCAATCATAGAATCATATAAAATGAGGCATTAATACAAGTAAAAATAAAGGAAGATCCATGAATTGCTTACATATCTCACATGAAAAAAAAAACAATGGTGTATATCTACAAACTAATGAATGTTGGGCAACCCATGGTTAAACACTGCTAGCCATCATGTTTACCACAGATCTCTACTGCACGTTATCATATCTTAAAAGCAAATAAATTTTCATAAATCCCAATACTCCAAATCAATGTATTGCTCTTATACATGATGCCAATTTAAGAGGTCAAAGTTAAGCAATTATATAGGTTCAAGGAATGGTACTCTATTCATTTACAACGTCTATTATGCAAGGTTCTCTCAGTGAATACATGCCTAAAAAGACATCATGATGACTCTCCAATAAAAAAAATAAAAAAAAAGCCTATGATGCGACAATGTCCATTCAAAAGAACAATCAACAATGAAAAAACTGTGCATTCCATATGCTTAAGACGGAGCAACAAAATCCCAATCCATATACATGCACCACGCTTAGAGAAAGCAAGAAGTAAACTGCACCTGACACATCAAGAATATTTATTGCTAGACCCAAACATATCAAAAATTTAATAAGAGCATCCAAATTCCTATGATTGGCAAAAACTCCCTCATATTGCAGTTAGTTAACATATATAAGAGACACACAGCAAACGCTATGGCTATATCTTTGTCCAGATAGCCATGCTTATATTGATTTAAGAATCCTGGGAGTGACTACATATACAACCATCCAAATGTTGACCTGAAGACTGATTCAAACAAGCATAGTAGAAATGCATATCTTTTTTTCTGGAAGAAAGATATCCAGGAGTCTATTTGCCAAGCCAATAATTATGGGGTCAGATGATATTGATCACTATGATGATGTCTGGATTAGTTATGAAATCATTTTACATATTTCAAGGAAACACTTAAAGCCGAACTTCAAGCTCCCCCAGCTGTCCAAGCTTAACCATTGACAAAACTTAACTAAAGCTCATTAGTTCAAGTATTTATTAGTGAACAATAAGGACTATTATATTTTGCTATTGAGTATAAAAATAATTGCTTACTAATTAGTTCAGATCACCAATTGCTACTTAGTGATTGGCCACACAGGAAAGAGGTTGAAAAAGAAGACATGCTGGTTGCCACATGCATCCTTCTAGGAGTCAATACGAACAACTATGTTTATCTTGCAATTGAGCATATTTGTTGAAAGTTTCTATATTTCAGTGTAAGTGTAAAATGTCCCAAGGTCATTGGACAATTATGAAAAATTTATCTGCCCGAATAAAAAGAAAATAAGAACATGCAAGAGCATTCAAACAAGCATGATTCGTAGCTGTCAATGGTGCATTTTGTCAAATCATTGGCATGTGGAACAGATCAAAAATAAACTATTCCACATTCATACTGAAGTGAAATGGGTGAAAGATCACAATGATGGCCTAGAAAAAAGGTGCAAATAAGCAAGAGCTAAAGATAGAAGTGGAGGATGCAGGTCTTTCTATTATTTTAGGGTGATCAATAGCACCTTTAGGCTTTGATTTCACCATGCATTCCATAACTTTGTTCATCGAACCATGTACAGTTGATTTGCTCCATATATAATGCTGGACAAAAACTTAAGTTAGAACATGATCAAGGCATGGGGATTGCCGACCATTAGAATGAGTCACCTGTAAGCTAGCCACTAAATAAGGGCCTTGCTTGCTTAAAAATTAATAAGAAAGCATGCAGGAGGTGGTACAAAACTATATACTTTGTAGAGAAAAAGATGTAAGTTCTTTGAGCTCAAACTAAAGAATCATCCCATAAAACTGACATCCCAATGTCAAAAAAAAAAAAAAAACCCTATAAAACTGCAATTTCTTTGAAGATGCAGAAGTTTTCCTTCAAAATCTGACTGTACAAGAACTTCCATCCAATCATTCACAAAATGTTCATAGCAATCTAAGATTGTTTCTCATTCTGGTCTTCACACATGATAAACAGTCCAAAGGCCAATCAACATTAGTTAATATGAAAGAAACAATGTAATTGGACCGACATAAACTAGTACCAAGGCATTTATATAGGGACATAAAGGATATCATAACAAATGAAAATTTGCTATAACAACATTAGTCAATCAAATAGTACGAATCAAAATCTTGACACTAATTTATTCAAAAAAAGAAAACATGTTCTATTGTGCCACCAGACCAACAAATGCAATTCATATTCTTGTTTAGAAAATAGAGACACCGTAGGATGATAATTTACCTGATTTGCTTTACGACCTAGGCCCATAAGAAAGTTATCTGGTTTTATATCACGGTGGAGAAAACCCCTTGAGTGCATATACTCAACTCGGCTAATCTATAATGAAAAATTAACACCATTACTTCATCATCTTTAGTCTTTTCTGAGGGGATAGCCAGATGGGAACTGAAAATGACCAAAAAAAAAAAAAAAAATCAGAAGAATGATGTACTTACCAACTGATCGGCAAGCATGAGAACTGTTTTCAATGAGAATTTCTGGTTGCAGTAGTTAAACAAGTCTTCCAAGCTAGGCCCCAAAAGATCGATAACCATGACACTGTATTCTCCCTCCACACCAAACCACTTTAGGTGAGGGATCCCACCTAAATACACCCAAATACACCAAGAAAAAAAAAAAAGAAAAGAAGAAAAACATCAGTAACTTTGGCTAAACAGGAAAATTGATTAGACTTATAGATTGACCACTTACTTCCTCCCTGGAGAAGGATATACAACTTGGACTCATAATGAAGTTGAGGATGCTTGGTTTTCACAGGTTCCTGGAGAATTATGTGTAAGTAGTAACGAAAAGAGTAAATGATTCTTATAACAAAGCATATATAGAGTAGTAGACAGAGCGAATTAACATGCAAAATGAGGAAAGCATTCAGTAGATTGTTAATTAACAGAAAAAGTCAAGCAAGAAGAGAAAGTATCATAACAAACTTTCAGAAGTAAAATATATCAAAGCCCTTACATGTAAAACATAGTGTGCTGATATAAAGAAGACCATGCACATGTAACTTGATAATGGTATAAAAACAACAAATTATCAAAGCACACACACATGGGAACAATAATGTTTTAAAGAGGAACAGTGCATACCCAAACAACTCCTCTGACTCCAAAACCCAAACACTATCATCACTATAAAATAGGCAATCTGCAATCTCAGTAGCTTTAGTTGTGCTAGCAACACATATTTAACTTTACCAAACAACGAAAGGTTTGTGGTTACTTCAATTTCTTATCACCAAGACCAACAATAAACCGCAGGAAATTTTTGTTAAAAAAAAAAAAAAAAACAGTCAGAAGTCTCCAAAAAAAATAAGCATAGAAACAATTTCATCTTCAATGTTGCAAAAAATATACCAGTAAGAGGTAAGAATAGATCAGTACATACCAGTTTTATGGCCACTTCTTCTCCACTCTGCATGTTAACACCTGGACAACATAATTCCCACAACCAAAGATCAAAACACCACCCGAAAAAAGATCCAAGAGTTGAAAAGAAATCAAAGCATTAATCAAAAATGTATTAAGAATCGACACCGTGTCTCACCAAGATATAGCTCGCCAAAAGATCCACTGCCAATCTTCCTCCCACGCTTGAACTTTCCTCCAATGACATTCTCCATGAGTAAAGATCCGATTGAGAAATTCACCAAAAAAATCTACCGCTAACAGATCACCCTCTCAGATGAAACGCTAGATTACTACCACTGATCCCGAAACCAAAACAAGATGAACTGATCCCCAAACCGGAGAAATCTATAATCACACCAAATAAAACCTTTAAGAACTCTACGAACCTCTACTCTCAACTATTCCAGATCCCACCAACCGATATTACAAGAAATCTAAATCCTAGACCTCGATTCCACTCCGATAAACAGACCCAAGACGTTACAATTCCCACGCCTAGCAACTCAAAGAATTCCAACATCCACCGCCGCAATCCAATCCCTCGACCTCCCGTCTCCAAAGGAACAAAGAATCCGTACTCCTCCAAAGACGGTGAACCTTAACAACAAATCCCAGTTACCACCGCACAGAGCCAGAAGCCCTCCAGTCTAAACTCGATCTGAATCCAAGGCTGGATTCAGACCCTATTAATCTCCGCCAAGCCGAGAGAGATCCAAACCAAAACCCTAGTTCCCGAAGCAAAGATCGGCGCCACCTCAAGAAAGCTCAGTGGAACAGAAGGGGGAGATATCGGTTCTTGCGATCAAAAAGACCGATCGAATCGCAAGAATACGCCCAAGCAACGAAGACGGATCACGGATCCGGACCCAAAAAACTCCCCTAAAAATTTATCAGACGAGCGAGAAAAGGAATTGAAAGGGGACGATAAAGATGATGGCTAAAAATCTGCATGAATTCTGCTGCCTTTGTTTATGATGAACCGTCCGCATTATTAAAGCACACTGAGTATATATATTTACTGAATTATTAATTATTAATTAGTTAATAAAAAATAAATCTAAAGGAGGAAATCACGGGGGTAAAACGGCCGCTTCGCAAGGAAGCTACCGGCCGACACGTCAAACCCTGTGGACTCCAGTTGAGTAGTCTCACCGTCAGGATACATTATAAAAAAATACGTGCGATCGTCCTTCCATTTGATGTATTTGGGAGGAATCGACGGTGGTGCGGTTGCTAATGCGGATTGCGCTGCATTCAGCTGGAGAACTACTCCGTTTCCGGTGATTAAGGTTATAAGAATTGCAATCAATCACGGACCTTCGGGGTTGCGCAAAGAGCGTCGCCAGCGAAAGAAGGGGTGTTCTCGATCGGAAGGCTGAGATTAATGGATTTGGAATACCCTCCTCCACCCGGCCTCCATCTCCGGTCGTCGGATACGAACCTAAGAATATCAAATTTTACCAATAATGGCGAAGTGGGTGGGTCTACGGCAACCACGGAACCGACGGTTCGCACCAGAGCATTCGTGTCGTTTCCAAATTACGGCAACCAATCCCCTCTCCGTTCGCCCTCCTAGGCCCACGGTACTGCGTGGCCATCGCTGGTTGAGTAGATACATAGGCAAGTGGATGTCACGTGCGGTTTCACCGTCCCAGAAGAGCCACGTCATCAGGTGTCGTTTTGTATGCACAAAGTGCAAGTGAACAAGGCAAATCCCGGAGTATATGCACGATGGATAGCAATCAAAAATTCGTAAAATATAAGGACTCATTCTTTTGTGGATAAATATCATGAAAAAATTGACCAACTTTCTTATTGACCAACTTACTCATGTTCTCACAGATTTCAAGATGGATAAATTATTTTTCATGGGTGACATTTACCAATGAAATAGAAGAAAAATTTTACCCATCCAGGAGATGGCTAAATAATTTTCCCATCAATCGATAAAGTGATCTCTTAATTTTATTCCTAAAATATTTTTTTTCTCGTTTCCGATGTTTCTATCGTTAATGCCTAATAACTCAGACTAATAAAATATATCTTTATTAGAAGTTGATAATTTTATTATGTTAGGATAATTTGGTATAGACTAAAAGCTTAGTTTGGTACAAAAAAAAAAATTAAGCTTTATAAATAAATCATCAAATTTGACCCAAGAAGCATAAAAGGTATTATAAAAAATATGGATAAAGTTTAGCAACTTATCCGGGAAAGTAATAATGCAAAAGAACATGGGTAACAGATTTCAAAGCCACTTTCCCATGTATAAAAGAACATAGGTAAGTTATTTTCCTGTCAAAATGTTATCTGAAAAATACTTACCCAGAAAAATATAATTTCATGGGTAAATCTTTTACCTACAAAAGAACGGGCCCTGAGGGTTAGCGTGGCGTGTTATCTACCATGGAATTTGACGCGGTCCAATTGTACCTGGTGCACATGCAATACGAAGGCATCGTTAGCGGATTATAGAGCCTGATATGTGCTTTCATTGCGGCCGGATCAGCAATCGAGGGCAAGACTACAGGTTTGTGCTTGATAGCTGACGGTTTATTCAGATTATTAATAATTTAAAATAAATTTATTAAATTATTATGTTTGGTATACTGCAATGCAGAATATTTTTCATGAGATAATATAGATAGCTTTGGAGAAGGGAAGAGCTGTCAAGATAGGCTGTGGCCGCGAACAAATAGTAAGATCGAGCTAATATTTTGATAATTCATTTAACAAAAGGATTTTTTAGTCCGACTCATGAAGGGCTGGCCCGTCTAGCCATCCGTTTCTTTGATTTTGTAGAGTTTAATTAGTTTATGATATTTTTTTCTTATGAAAAATGAAGGTCATGATAGTATTATAAATTTTTTGAAACTATTTTATATTATTTTTAGTATTTTAAAATTTGACGTAGGGATTGATTTTATTTATTTATTTAATAAAATATTATATTTGAAAATTTTTTAATTTTTATTATTTTTTAATTTTTTAATTATTTTAATTTTTTGATGAGTTATAAGAATCGGTCTGTTTAAGCCCTACACTTATAAAGGCTAGGACTGGACTACCTATTTGATGGTCCGTTTATCAAAAAAACTTCTGTGGCCCGATCCTAATGGACTCGACCCATGAAGGGCCGGTCCATTTTGACGGCTCTAGAGATAACTGGCTATCTAGATTACCACTTATTTGATAATATTACGATAAAAATTTAAAAAAAATTATTTTTAAAAAAAAATCACACAAAATCTATCATCCAAACCTCTCTCCTTCCCCCACCCCCTCCATACGCACCCTCACCCACGACTCCTCCATCTTTCTCTGTCTGTCCACAACTCCTCTGCCCTCATCCCCACCACCCCCACGGGTCCTCCGCACGCACTCTCCCCCTCCCCACCCCTCTAGTGCCCGTAATTTTTCATATCCCTCGGTCCACTACTTCTCCACGCCACCACCATACCCACATCTATCTCGTTGCTTCTTACTAAGTAAAAAGAAGAGCATCAGGGCAAAATTATTGAAGATATCTTCAAAATTTGATTTCATATTATCGATAATCTAATTATCATATCAAATATGTTAATCAAAATTTACAGTAATTTTACTGCAACATTATCTGCATGTATCAAACATAGTAATCAATATTATTAATAATTTAATATAATAATTTATTTTGAAGATAATCCACATTACCTTCCAAGATCGCTAGCGATGCACCAAACACAACCTAGGTTTCCCATGCCTGAAGTGCCTGTGTATAGCTAAGGACTTGTGGATAGCAAAGGCCTTGTTTGCGATGGTTGGAATTCGAAGACAGCCATTCAGAGTTTTCAAAGTCTCCCATACATAATTGATTCGTAGGAAAGGATCATCTATTGCACAGCTTTTAAAGCACTCGAAACATATTTGTTACTGTTAAACTCTGGTGGAGACCTCGGTACAGTATCGAGTAAGTTGCGCATCGCTTTTAGCAACAAGTTATCCTTGCAAACAAGTCCTTTTATCCTAAATTATTCAGAAGGATCGTCCATTACATAGATTTTAAAGCACTCAAAACATATTTGTTACTGTTAAACTCAGGTGGAGACCTCACCCCTTGGTATAGTACCGAGTAAGTTATGCATCGCTTCTAGCAACAAGTTATCCTTGCAAATAATCTTCTTGTCAGAGATTATTTGGTGGAGACCCTCTGATGCTTAAGTCAGCTGAAGTTTAGGAAACAGTAAAAAAAAATTATAAAAAATTGAGCAAATAATTTTATTAGCTCAAAAATTTACTTTAGCCTCCTTTTGCCTCTTTTTATATAAAGATGGAATTTATCGTTATTTTGTAACTCCCATCTCTTGGGGTGTAGGAACATGAGAGATACTGAATTCAATATGGATTTAGTAGGTAGCTAATTAGATCAATGATTTCTCAATTATGAGTAGTTAATGCATCTTGTAACCATTCTTATGATCCCTGATCTTCTGTATCGTTAATTACAGAGCGGTCAGTTGAAATTTGAACTACTTAGTCTGTTGGAAAATGTGTCCTAAAGCCTTTCATCTAAGTGGTAGATGATTAGAATTAGTATATGAATTATCTAATAATAATAGTTATTTGGCAGGCTCATCATAAAAGTTCTATCTTCTTTAAATGAACTCCTAAATTATGATGAAGTCTTTAGAACCATAATCAATCGATAAAGGAGGATTTATCAGATGGTTCTTAAATTATTCACGATCAAATGATAAGTTATTAACAAGGATGATAACTTATCAAGTGTAGGTCGCTGTATGCTATATGCATTGGTTGTCCTCATAATCAAGTGGTGTGGAGATATTGGTATGACATTCAGGTGAGATGTAGGAGTACATCTGCATTGAACGTGATCAATGTAACACTCTACTGTCAAGAGTAGTTAGCTAAGGCCAATGGGTATAAGTGTCCCTCCGACCTGAGATCACCATGGTGACTTGCAAGCAACTCACTGTGCTTTGGTGACGGACTGTCTGTATTTTTAATATAGATTCGAAAGATTTTTGGGTACAGTCAAGT
Organism: Elaeis guineensis; assembly: GCF_000442705.2. NCBI lineage: Eukaryota > Viridiplantae > Streptophyta > Magnoliopsida > Arecales > Arecaceae > Elaeis > Elaeis guineensis. The sequence continues at coordinate 46,010,453 of NC_026008.2, forward strand.
ACTTGTAAAGTCGGTGTGTGAGTTAAGATGGGATTGACCACTCCTGATTAACTTCAGGAAGAGAATGTCTCGCAGTATTTTAATTTAGCAAAATCTAAGCCTGGATAATCCTCGTGAGGAGTCACGAGATTTATAAAATTTTGAAACACAATAGAAATGACTTATATGAGTGATTGACAGCATACTCGAAATCGTCTTGAGCATTATTGGTCAAAAAGATGAATTATACGGTAACTATGGGTCAGAGTTCTTAGAATGTTGCTTTGCATACATTTGACCTATCTGGATGTTGGGAATCATTGCTAGATGGTTATTTCGACTGGTATAGAAATTGATTCCTATGCTACCGGCTTAGGTTCGAATCTATAGGATCATACATATAAGAGGTTATAACCTAATCAGATGGTTAATCGACGATTGAGAATCGTTCTAAGGTTAAACGATCAATGTGATTGATGTTTGATCTAATACAAGTGTTGCAGGAGGATCAATTAGCAATTGGATTGCTAATAGGCTCAATTTGATTGAGCAATTGGACTGAGATCAAGTCTAATTGAATTTGATTCAATTAGAATTAGTTTGAATTTAATTGAATTACGTCTAATTGGTTTATTGGATAAGCCAGTTGCAAGGGAGAACAAGTTCCTGTTTGACTAGAACTTGTATGCACCTAATTCTTAATTAAGTTAGGATTTAAATCAGAATTAAATATGATTTAATCTGATTTAATTAGACTCTTATTTGGATTAAGATCATCATTAATTAGGTTATAATTAATTTGGATTGGATTCAAAATGTTTGACCTAATCTACATAAGAATCCTAATTAGACTAGGACTCCATCTCTTCTCTTGCGCCACCTAAGAAATCTCAAGCCCACGTCCACTAATTAATTTTCAGATATTTTTCTATGATATCCACATCCAAGGAATGTTATCTTACACCACTTATTCTAGAGATTTGAATCAGATTTGATTTGATTCAATATGAAAAGTGATTTGGCTAATTATGAAAAGTGGTTTAGATTTATCTCCTTTGTTTGAAAGAGTCACTCTTCACAAGGACTCTTCCCTCCTCTCATGCGCCAACTTTCTCCATCCTTATCCCTTCTTTTTATTGCCCCTTTTGTGGTTATTTTCATGCTCTCCATGAAATTTATGAGGGAGGGGGCGTCCAAGAGTTGGACGCCCCATGGACTCCTTGTTAGACTAGGTTTTATGACCTAGTCTATCATATAAAAAGTTGCCACCCCATATGCTATGAAATAAGAGTCAAAAATTTGTGGCTTTTTGATAAAAATAGCAGAGGAGAAAGAGAAAGGCATGGGTGGTTTGAGGTGCCAAAATCCTTGGAGGAGAGTCTTCAATCAAGAGATCAAAGGTTGATATCTTGTAGAAAGAAAGGTAAGAGAAAAAATTATCTTCTCTCATTATTTTTTTTTCATAATATTTTCTCTTTATTTTTTATTTTTTTTATGTGATAAAACTTGAGAGAGAAAGAGGATGGAATGGGTGGTTTGAGGCATCAAATTTCTTGGAGAAGATTCTTCTATCAAGAGATCAAAAGTTGATGTCTTGTAGAAACAAAAGGTAAGAGAGAAGATGTTTTTCTCTTATTATTATTTTTTCAATTTATTTCCTCTTTATTTTATATTTTTACGTGATAAAAATCTGAGAGAGAAAGAGGGATGGCGTGGTGGATTCATGCTCCAATGAGTTGGAGCATGATGATCTTATTTTGGACATGATCTGATCATGTTCTGATAAGAGAAGAAGAAGAAAAAAAGATCTTTTCTTAAGGTTTCTTTTAGAATCATTCTTCTTTATAAATCATGAGATTTTTCTATGAAAAAAATCAGACATCATAAGATCTGAAAGTTAGAGAAATATCTAGAGAAGAAAGTCTTCTCATGTCCTAGCATAGAGATGTTCTCAGGACATCAATCGTTGATGTACTAAAAGAGAAGAACTGTCTTCTCTTAGGACTTTTTCTTTTATATTATTATTTCTGATTTTAGAGAGGTCAAAAAGTTTGACTTCTCTCTTGTTTCTCCTCATATTTTTCATCTCTTGGAATGTCTAAGAGATCTGAAAAATATCTTCTAGATTAACTATTCAGAGGGATCTGCAAGAAGCTAGCACTTCGAGCGGTTCTTCGTTCGATGAATCTTCAATTTTGATGCAGCCTTATGTGGATCATCTGTAGAGGTCGGACATGTGTGCGGCTCCAAAGGTAATAAAAAAAATTAACCATGAAGTTCTCGACCTGCATGAAAGTAAGAGATCTGATCTCTTCTCTTATCTAGATGTGATCTAGGTTTTAGATCTAAAACTATTTTAGATCTAGGGTATTGATTTGATCAATACCAAAGCTTTTATTTTCTGATTTATAAATGTAATATGACATGTTATAGGTTCTAATTGTAGGGTTTAGTAATTTGATTACATGTATTTATAGATTAAATTATTTAATTTACATGTTCCACTGCGTTATATTTCAAAAATATTTTAAAATTCATGCATGAAATCCTGCATCTTTTCCAACATAGTCAACTTATCGTCGATTAATTAATCTTTGAGCATCGTCAATGCTCTTTATCGTTATTCATCCAAGTAGTCTTGGGGATGTGAAGATTATCAAACATTTATCGAATGATCAGATCAAAATTTAATTGAGACCGCAAGTCCGCATAATTATCTTTGTTGGGGTAGATCCCCATCGCTTGGCTGACTAACATTTGTCTTCGCCTCCTCACTGACTAAGTGTGCAATATTATGAATTGAGCCGACTTAGATCGACAGAAGAAGTCCAAGTCGGTATCTGATCGACTAAGTTTGACATACCGTCGGCATCTGACTGATAACTTCCTCGATGCTTCACCAACTATCTTAATCCTATAAATTTAGGGATCAAACGATGGTTATTCAGTACGAGTATTAACTGCCCATGGTCATGGGGCATAATAGTCGCCAACGAATGATCCATTACTCAGTTTTAGTAGCGATTAATGAGGTAACCACTCAATAAATGCCATAATCTCCATGTCCTGTATTTTAGGGACAAGAGTTACATAGTAACAGCATTTTCACCCTATATGTAGTGGTATGCGGGGGGATTGGATAACTTTTTTTCTGATTACAAATTTTTGGCTCTCGCTTTTTGGCTCTCTCTAGTATTCCCTTTCTCTGACTAACTTAAGTATTGGAGGGTCTCCCGTCAGATAACTTTTGACAAGTGGACTTCATCTTGTAGGTTTTCTGCCACCCAGCATTTAGGCGCTACAACTTAGCTCACTATCGACCAACTTGTCGGAGATCGACAGCAACAATATTTATTCATTCATCTGCCCACATGGATCACAATAGCTCTTTTTGTGCATGGCATGCATCGTAAGGCTCTCCTACTGCATGGATATCAGAGCACTCCGATCATCATTTATTCGCCTACACATATTCCAAACAACCTTGAGCTTCGTCAACTTTTTGAGGGAGGACAACATCCCGGATCGAATCCCCTACACACCAGAGTGGAAATACAATGATTATAATTCGATCAAGCGATGAAAATGCATCCATAGTAGAAATGCAATGCTTGTAATTCGATCAAGCGATGAAAACACATCTATAGATGGGGCAGATGGCGTAACTAGTTTCTATCCATCTTTTCCAAGCACACGCATCGATTTTATAATCCTACCTGTTGGGATAAATCCTCGTTGCTTATCCGTTTAAAGTTCATCATTGTCTCCCCACCGATTGAACATACAACTTAACGGATCAAGCCGACTTAATTTTTCACCGACGATATAACTCAAGATTCGACCGACGAAATAAGATGATATTAAATTATTGTGTTCGGTATACTACATGAATAGCAATGCAGATTATTTTTCATGAGATAATATAGATAGCTTTGGAGAAGGAAAGAGCTGTCAAGATAGGCTGTGGCCGCGAACTGATCCGTTTAGATTTTTAAAATTGTAAGATCGGGCTAATATTTTGACAATTCATTTAACAAAAGTGCTTTTTAGTCCGACTCATAAAGGGCTGGCCCGTCTAGCCATCCGTTTCTTTGATTTTGTGGAGTTTAATTAGTTTATGATATTTTTTTCTTATGAAAAATGAAGGTTACGATAGTATTATAAATTTTTTGAAACTATTTTATATTATTTTTAGTATTTTAAAATTTTACGTAGAGGTTGATTTCATTTATTTATTTAATGAATATTATATTTGAAAATTTTTTAATTTTTATTATTTTTTAATTTTTTAATTATTTTAATTTTTTAATGAGTTATAAGGATCGGCCTGTTTAAGCCCTACACTTATAAAGGCTAGGACTGGAGTACCTATTTGATGGTCCGTTTATCAAAAAAACTTCTGTGGCCCGATCCTAATGGACTCAGCCCATGAAGGGCCGATCCGTTTTGACAGTTCTAGAGATAACTGGCTATCTAGATTACCACTTATTTGATAATGTTACGATAAAAATTTTAAAAAAAATTATTTCTCAAAAAAAATCACACAAAATCTATCGTCCAAACCTCTCTCCTTCCCCCACCCCCTCCATACGCACCCCCACCCACGACTCCTCCATCTTTCTCTGCCTGTCCACAACTCCTCTGCCCTCATCCCCACCACCCCCATGGGTCCTCCGCACGCACTCTCCCCCTCTCCACCCCTCTAGTGCCCGCAATTTTTCATATCCCTCGGTCTACTACTTCTCCACACCACCACCACACCCACATCTATCCCGTTGCTTCTTACTAAGTAAAAAGAAGAGCATCAGGGCAAAATTATTGAAGATATCTTCAAATTTTGATTTCATATTATCGATAATCTAATTGTCATACCAAATATGTTAATCAAAATTTACAGTAATTTTACTGCAACATTATCTGCATGTATCAAACATAGTAATCAATATTATTAATAATTTAATGTGATAATTTATTTTGAAGATAATCCACATTACCTTCCAAGATTGCTAGCGATGCACCAAACACAACCTAGGTTTCCCATGTCTGAAGTGCCTGTGTATAGCTAAGGACTTGTGGATAGCAAAGGCCTTGTTTGCGATGGTTTGGAAGTCGAAGACAGCCATTCAGAGCTTTCAAAGTCTCCCATACAGAATTGATTCATAGGAAAGGATCATCTATTGCACAGCTTTTAAAGCACTCGAAACATATTTGTTATTGTTAAACTCTGGTGGAGACCTCGGTACGGTATCGAGTAAGTTGCGCATCGCTTTTAGCAACAAGTTATCCTTGCAAACAAGTTCTTTTCTCCTAAATTATTCAAAAGGATCGTCCATTACATAGATTTTAAAGCACTCAAAACATATTTGTTACCGTTAAACTCAGGTGGAGACCTCACCCCTTGGTATAGTACCGAGTAAGTTATGCATCGCTTCTAGCAACAAGTTATCTTTGCAAACAATCTTCTTGTCGGAGATTATTTGGTGGAGACCCTCTGATGCTTAAGTCAGCCGAAGTTTAGGAAACAGTAAAAAAAAATCATAGAAAATTGAGCAAATAATTTTATTAGCTCGAAAATTTACTTTAGCCTCCTTTTGCCTCTTTTTATATAAAGATGGAATTTATTGTTATTTTGTAACTCCCATCTCTTGGGGTGTAGGAACGTGAGAGATACTGAATTCAATATGGATTTAGTAGGTAGCTAATTAGATCAATGATTTCTCAATTATGAGTAGTTAATGCATCTTGTAACCATTCTTATGATCCCTGATCTTCTGCATCGTTAGTTACAGAGCGGTCAGTTGAAATTTGAACTACTTAGTTTGTTAGACAATGTGTCCTAAAGCCTTTCATCTAAGTGGTAGATGATTGGAATTAGTATATGAATTATCTAATAATAATAGTTATTTGGCAGACTCATCATAAAAGTTCTATCTTCCTTAAATGAACTCCTAAATTATGATGAAGTCTTTAGAACCACAATCAATCGATAAAGGAGGATTTATCAGATGGTTCTTAAATTGTTCACGACCAAATAATAAGTTATTAACAAGGATGATAACTTATCAAGTGTAGGTCGCTGTATGCCATATGCATTGGTTGTCCTCATAACCAAGTGGTGTGGAGATACTGGTATGGCATTCAGATGAGATATAGGAGTACATCTGCATTGAACGTGATCAATATAACACTCTACTGTCAAGAGTAGTTAGCTAAGGCCAATGGGTATAAGTGTCCCTCGGACCTAAGATCACCATGGTGACTTGCAAGCAACTCACTGTGCTTTAGTGACGGACTGTCTGTATTTTTAATATAGATTCGAAAGGTTTTTGGGTACAGTCAAGTACTTGTAAAGTCGGAGTGTGAGTTAAGATGGGATTGACCACTCCTGATTAACTTCAGGAAGAGAATGTCTCGCTGTGTTTTAATTTAGCAAAACTTAAGCCTGGATAATCCTCGTGAGGAGTCATGAGATTTGCAAAATTTTGAAACACAATAGAAATGACTTATATGAGTGATTGACAGTATACTCGAAGTCGTCTTGAGTATTATTGGTCAAAAAGATGAATTATACGGTAACCATGGGTCAGAGTTCTTAGAATGTTACTTTGCATACATTCGACCTATCTGGACGTTGGGAATCATTGCTAGATGGTTACTTCGACTGGTATAGAAATTGATTTCTATGCTACCGACTTAGGTTCGAACCTATATAGTCATATACATAAGAGGTTGTAACCTAATCAGATGGTTAATCGACGATTGAGAATCGTTCTAAGGTTAAACGATCAATGTGATTGATGTTTGACCTAATACAAGTATTGCAGGAGGATCAATTAGTAATTAGATTGCTAATAGGCTCAATCTGATTGAGCAATTGGACTGAGATCAAGTCTAATTGAATTTGATTCAATTAGAATTAGTTAAAATTTAATTGGATTACGTCTAATTGGTTTATTGGATAAGCCAGTTGCAAGGGAGAACAAGTTCCTGTTTGACTAGGACTTGTATGCACCTAATTCCTAATTAAGTTAGGATTTAAATCAGAATTAAATATAATTTAATCCAATTTAATTAGACTCCTAGTTGGATTAGGATCATCATTAATTAGGTTGTAATTAATTTAGATTGGGTTCAAAATGTTTGACCTAATCTACATAAGAATCCTAATTAGACTAGGACTCCATCTCTTCTCTTGAGCCACCTAAGAAATCTCAAGCCCACGCCCACTAATTAATTTTTAGATATTTTTCTATGATATCCACATCCAAGGAATGTTATCTTACACCACTTATTCTAGAGATTTGAATCAGATTTGATTTGATTCAATATGGAAAGTGATTTGGCTAATTATGAAAAGTGGTTTAGGTTTATCTCCTTTGTTTGAAAGAGTCACTCTTCACAAGGACTCTTTCCTCCTCTCATGCGCCAACTTTCTCCATCCTTATCCCTTCTTTTTATCACCCCTTTTGTGGTTATTTTCATGCTCTCCATGAAATTTATGAGAGAGGGGGCGTCCAAGAGTTGGACGCCCCATGGACTCCTTGTTAGACTAGGTTTTATGACCTAGTCTATCATATAAAAAGTTGCCACCCCATATGCTATGAAATAAGAATCAAAAATTTGTGACTTTTAGATAAAAATAGCAGAGGAGAAAGAGAAAGGCATGGGTAGTTTGAGGTGCCAAAATCCTTGGAGGAGAGTCTTCAATCAAGAGATCAAAGGTTGATATCTTGTAGAGAGAAAGGTAAGAGAAAAAATTATCTTCTCTCATTATTTTTTTTCATATTATTCTCTCTTTATTTTTTATATTTTTTATGTGATAAAACTTGAGAGAGAAAGAGGTTGGAATGGATGGTTTGAGGCATCAAATTTCTTGGAGAAGATTTTTCTATCAAGAGATCAAAAGTTGATGTCTTGTAGAAACAAAAGGTAAGAGAGAAGATGTTTTTCTCTTATTATTTTTTTTCAGTTTATTTCCTCTTTATTTTATATTTTTACATGATAAAAATCTGAGAGAGAAAGAGGGATGGCGTGGTGGATTCATGCTCCAATGAGTTGGGTCATGGTGATCTTATTTTGGACATGATCTGATCATGTTCTGATGAGAGAAGAAGAAGAAAAGAAGATTTTTTCTTAAGATTTCTTTTAGAATCCTTCTTCTTTATAAATCATGACATTTTTCTATGAGAAAAATCAGACATCATAAGATCTGAAAGTTAGAGAAATATCTAGAGAAGAAGGTCTTCTCATGTCCTAGCATAGAGATGTTCTCAGGACATCAATCGTTGATGTACTGAAAGAGAAGAACTGTCTTCTCTTAGGACTTTTTCTTTTATATTATTATTTCTGATTTTAGAGAGGTCAAAAAGTTTGGCTTCTCTCTAGTTCCTCCTCATATTTTTCATCTCTTGGAATGTCCAAGAGATCTGAAGAATATCTTCTAGATTAACTATTCGGAGGGATCTGCAAGAAGCTAGCACTTCGAGCGGTTCTTCGTTCGATGAATCTTCGATTTTGTTGCAGCCTCGTGTGGATCATCTGTAGAGGCCAGACATGTGTGCGGCTCCAAAGGTAACAAAAAAAATTAACCGTGAAGTTCTCGACCCGCATGAAAGTAAGAGATCTGATCTCTTCTCTTATCTAGATGTGATCTAGGTTTTAGATCTAAAACTGTTTTAGATCTAGGGTATTGATTTGATCAATACCAAAGTTTTTATTCTCTGATTTATAAATGCAATATGACATATTATAGGTTCTAATTGTAGGGTTTAGTAATTTGATTACATGCATTTATAGATTAAATTGTTTAATTTACATGTTCCACTGCGTTATATTTCAAAAATATTTTAAAATTCATGCATGAAACTCTGCACCTTTTTCAACATAGTCAACTTATCGTCGACTAATTAATCTTTGAGCATCGTCCATGCTCTTTATCGTTATTCATCCAAGTAGTCTTGGGGATGTGAAGATTATCAAACATTTATCGAATGATCAGATCAAAATTTAATTGAGGCCGCAAGTCCGCATAATTATCTTTGTTGGGGTAGATCCCCATTGCTTGGCTGACTAATATTTGTCTTCGCCTCCTCACTGACTAAGTGCGCAATATTATGAATTGAGCCGACTTAGATCGACAGAAGAAGTCCAAGTCGGTATCTGATCGATTAAGTTTGACATACCGTCGACATCTGACTGATAACTTCCTCGATGCTTCACCAACTATCTTAATCCTACAAATTTAGGGATCAAATAATGGTTATTCGGTACGAGTATTAACTATCCATGGTCATGGGGCATAATAGTCGCCCACGAATGGTCCATTACTCAGTTTTAGTAGCGATTAATGAGGTAACCACTCAATAAATGCCATAATCTCCATATCCTGTATTTTAGGGATAAGAGTTACACAGTAACAGCATTTTCACCCTATATGTAGTGGTATGCGGGGGGATTGGATAACTTTTTTTCTGATTACAAATTTTTGGCTCTCGCTTTTTGGCTCTCTCTAGTATTCCTTTTCTCTGACTAACTTAAGTATTGGAGGGTCTCCCGTCAAATAACTTTTGACAAGTGGACTTCATCTTGTAGGTTTCCTGCCACCCAGTATTTAGGCGCTACAACTTAGCTCACTATCGACCAACTTGCCGGAGATCGACAGCAACAATATTTATTCATTCATCTGCCCACATGGATCACAATAGCTCTTTTTGTGCATGGCATGCATCGTAAGGCTCTCCTGCAGCATGGATATCAGAGCACTCCGATCATCATTTATTCGCCTACACATATTCCAAACAACCTTGAGCTTCGTCAACTTTTTGAGGGAGGACAACATCCCGGATCGAATCCCCTACACATTGGAGTGGAAATGCAATGATTATAATTCGATCAAGCAATGAAAATGCATCCATAGTAGAAATGCAATGCTTGTAATTCGATCAAGCGATGAAAACACATCTATAGATGGGGCAGATGGCGTAACTAGTTTCTATCCATCTTTTCCAAGCACACGCATCAGATTTTATAATCCTACCTATTGGGATAAATCCTCGTTGCTTATCCGTTTAAAGTTCATCATTGTCTTCCCACCGATTGAACATACAACTTAACGGATCAAGCCGACTTAATTTTTCACCGACGATATAACTCAAGATTCGACTGACGAAATAAGACTAAGTCGGATTTGGACCGACTAAATCCGATACGCTATCAAGGTCAGCTAAATACTCACTCGGATTTTCTCCAAATATCTTGATCTCAAAGAAATAGGGGTTAAACGATAATTATTCAATATGGGTGTTAATCCCTCACGTTCGGAGAATGATGGGTGTAACAACCTCCTGTTAATCATCCATACTTGATCTTAATAGTAGTTAAGAAGATAATGACCCATTAAGGACAATAATGCTTATGTTTCCGATTCTAAAGGACAGAAGTTATACAGTAACGATACTTTTTATTCTATATAAAGTGATAAATAGGAGAATTTTTCAATGATTTTTTTCTTCTGATTGATTTAAATATTGAAGAATTCTCAGTTGATCAATTTTTGATAAATAAATTTAATTTTATAATTTTTTTATCATCAAACAATTAGATGCAATGTCTCAAAGATTTGTGGCAACACTGTCCGTCCACGAAAAGTCGTTGGTTGGACCACATTTACCATGGACCACCAATAATGTATTACCTAAGAGGAGGATAAAAAGTAAATATAATGTTCGGCGTGCATCGTACTTTTTTTTTTTTTTTTTTTTTTTTGTGTAACAACAATATGAATATGTTTAATCTTTTTTATCCTGCCAATTAATAAAATATTAATTTTTCTGCGTCCATTATCTCCATTATGTCCGCGCTCTATAACATCGCGACGGATACGAGCATGACATCTATTACGGTGAATTCTCTGATTTACCCTTCTTGCAGTGCTGACGATAATCGTTCCTCCGGAATTCTGACTTAAGCTGTTCCTTTCATAAAGACAAAACATGCAGACCAGAAAATGGTCCATTCGTGCTTCATTTGCCGGTTGGCCAGCCCGATTGCCCCTGAGGAACACCAGAACAAGACTGGCCTCACCTGCAGCTGCAAGAGCTCCACCGGTATCAGTGTCACACTCCAAGCAGCAGGCACCTCTGCCTTTTCTGTGACAAAAGGAGATACGTACAACAAATCATAAATCATATAGAAGCATTATCACCATAAGACCAGTGCACTTCACATTAGTTTGACAAGTTGTATGAAGTATCTCCAGGGAAAGAAAGTGGACAACCACCCCATTTATAGTAATGAAATAAAAATAAGAAACAAAGGCCTCAATAATGTAGGGGCCATTTTTTTTTAAAAAAAAAGACAAAATATCAACAAAAAACCATACTCAGCAGACCGAGAAGCCGACAAGTGTAAAAGTTGCATTCCATAGGAGTAAATGTTTAGACTTTAATTACAAAGAAACAGACAAAATACAGCTCCATTGCATGTCCTTTGGATGAAAGAATTTTCGAACAAGTGAAATGGCTCGCAAGCTTCATGAGATCACAAACACCCTGAGCTCCCCTCTGTCACCTCGAGTAATGCGAGTATCAGCATCCAGGTAAGTCACCTCAAATTCACCACTCCTAGTGTCTGAAGGAGGTCTTAGTGCATCTGGAAGCCTAGGAACTTCAAAAGGAGGAAGCTGCGACAAGCTTCCAGTAGGCTTGACTGTTGTTTTCTCGAATATTATTTTGATCTTTGAGCTTCCTACAAAAATCATTTGACATTTTCTGTATCAGCATACCCTGATAAGGAGACTGTATTGTAGATCATCAGTTTGCTTCTTGTCGCTTTGTCAAAAAGGATTGAAATTTGATAATCCATTCACTTATTTGAACAGTAAATTGAATATAGAAATGAAAGAACACAAGCATCTAACATCTCATTATGATAAATGGAACAGTTGGAGATTGGTGGGAGAAAACTCACCAATTAGCTCGAACTTATGAGCTAACGTAGCGGTCGCCTCAAGCGGTGGAAGTGGCCATGGAGTGCCAAACTGAATCTCCACTATGTTATCAAAATCTTTGCTCAGGATATCTATCCGCTGAAAAACCTGTTGAAAGCAATAAGATAGGTTAATGGCGTCTTACTAATTATGAAATCTCTTGCTGATATTGACTAGAGTCCTCCTTCGGCAGCCTAAAAAAAAAAAAAAATAAATAAATAAACACAGTCCACTTCTTACATCTAAACGCACCTGTCCAAGAGTAATTGGAAGCAGACGGCCTGTTGGAGGTCCAGGACGGCTTCCACCCAGTGTGCGAGAGGAGAAAGCACTGCTATAAATCAGCTTCCACCTCCCTTGGAGTTTATCTAGGTCTTTAGTAAGATCAACACCTCCAAAAGCCTCAAGGTCCTTGGCTGCAGATTCTGCCCTTCTTAGATCTTCTTCATTAGCTGCAAGGCCTCTGTTCAACCCAGAAACAGCACCCTGCGTCCAATCACCTTACACTTATTGAGGGATGAAGAAGCTTTACCATGGTAAACATCAGCACAGAATCTGAAAATGGCTACTGCAAGTTCATATATATGCACACTCAAAATAGACAATGAACAGCTCATATAGGCAGGCAGCTAATAAGGTTCCACCCTTAGTAGTCAAGCCTATCACTCCCTCTGATTAGCTGTCTGAAACAGAATGACTTTCACTTTTCTTTTCTTCTCTCTCTCTCTCTCGCTAAGGAATAATTCTTCTATACTATGGGGTAAGTCCATTGCACTCTACAAGTATCGGCTGAAATATGCAACAGTCTGACATGGTTGTGCAACATCACCAATACCAGATATTACAGCCATGTGTTTTTCAGGAATTGATCTATCTTGTGCCTCATTCAATGTCCATAGATCAGCCCGAGGTGGCATGGGCATGTCTCACAAGATATGAGTGAACAGTGTCTGACATCAAAGGCGGGAATAAAAATAGCTTACGCTTCCAAAAAAAGGCTTCTGCTTGTCGGATGATCATGTTGTTCTAGTGCTTGTATTCCCCTCTGCATATTAGGGAGCGAAAACACTTAAAAGTCAAGTTGGTTCAAAATAATGAATTTCATTGGTGATGATTGTAATGCTTGGAGGATGTCTTTTGAGTTTAAAAGTGAAGTTATTTCTTTTTGTATTTCTGAACTTCTACTGAAAATCTCTATATGCTGAGGCATATGGTAGTGGCAAAAGGTTAAGTTTTCCTTAAAAGGAAAAGAAAAAGTAAAGTTGATGTTGCAACTGAATATAATCTGCTTAAAACAAGCTTAAGATACACACACACACACACACACACACAGAAATCTTGATAATCCATGAGGATACAGCAAAAAGAAATTCCCAGTCTAGAGTCAGAAAATAAATATATTCATTAAGCAAATTTTGTCATGGAATATGACCGGCTAAACAGCATATAAGAAGATTACGATTCTCTACATCTATGTGCATAGAAAAACTACATGACTAAATAACAGACTATTTTTTTTCTTACAAATCTATATCTGAAACTAATATAAATTGCAACAATTCATAATAAGATAGAAAATATGATGAAAAGATAAGTTGTTCAATCATATCACATTAATATTAGAAGAGGATGGTTCGTGTATTCTGGTAAAATAGGAGAGCTAACTTCCTAGCGTTTCAAGACAAGGAATATCAGATATGCTGGAGAAGTAAACAAGGCTTCACCAGCTAAGCCAAAGGAGTTCGAAAAGGATTTGACGAGGACAAGTATAGCAACGAGACTGGTTCAGCTATTAACTGAATATGGAAAAACTTGTGTTGATTTTGCTCAAAAACCGATTTCGAAAATCCTGAAGCCCGCAAAAATGCTGCATATAAAAAGGACAAACAACATTTAGACTCATCCATAGGAAGCAACAAGACATAAAGAATAACATGAGTTAATACTATGAAATCAGAGGAGATGGTATGGTAGTCAAATAAAGAAAGAGATAAGCATCTGAGATTCCAATAAGCCAATTTGCTTCATGTTAGCAAGTCCAACTACAACCAGGACACCTTAGTCCAAAAAAAAGTATTAGAGCAACCAAGAAGAACATGCATATAGGTTTATTTCTGAGAAAGCTGCATATAGATTTTATTAATTTCGGCAAATCTCATAACCAAGAAAACTTAATTTGGAGATTGTTGGAAGAATCTAGAGTCAAGAAAAAAGGCCTATATCAAGTATCCACTGATCAGTGTATTTCAAATATAAAAATGAAAACGCCAAGCAGAACTTAAGTAGGTAGACTGGAACAAATATGTGTCAGAACTCAGATGCTCACAGAGACACCGTAAAAGATGTGCATAGTGGAGTAACAGCAAGTGAACCGATCACGTATGGAGCAATTAGAATTTTTGGGCCTATTTATAAATCATTACCTTCTCATTGCATATGTACTAAAAATGCTTTAACTTTTATTTAATTGAAAGGGCACCCTTGAAATCAAATTGCACCATCATCTGTAGTCCGATCTGCAAGGGCTTTTTTTTTTTTTTGACAGGGAAGCAAAGTTTAGAGAAAGAATCGAATACGCGAAGAACAACATACCCATGTAACAGTTCATCATCCGATACCAAGCTAATATAAGTTTCGAAAGCATGACATGGCCTGAGAAGAAGCACTAGCCTCATAGCCGAATCGAAATCCCAAATTAAAGAGACTCGCCATACCGTATTGGATGAATAGTGGAATATATACTTTCTAGAAGAAATTGGGCGCAGAGACTTACTAACCAGCAACTTTAGCTTCAAAGAAGCAACGACCTCGGGGTCCGTCTCTTCGAATCTGGGCGGGGGGTCGAGGACGGGGGATTCATCGAGCGTCGCTTGCCGAACAAAAAATCTATTCTTGAGCTTCCTCGATTCCAATTGGAGGCGCTCGAGATGCAGAGTTCCTCTGTTGGGGGTGAGGCAGGGAAGACTCGTAGCGGTAGGAGGTGACAAGTAGCAGAGGGGGGATGAAGCGGATCCAAGAAGAAGAGAACCCATGCTTCCCCTTGCTTCAATTTAATTCCGGTGCCCTCGACCCTGATAGCGAATCAGTAACCAGACCGCATATTCCGACCTTGAATTGTTGAAACGGAAACGCCCTTTATTATCCGAGCCACGTAATGGTAGGATGGAAGTCCTTTTTTTTTTTTTTTCCCTCTCTGTTAGATTAACGGGATGGAAGATTGGTATTTTGAGAACTTATCCGACTCATTCTGGATGCCGATAGAAACGGTGCGTTGTTTCTGGCTGTGGTCGCGTACCTTGCAAGCGGTGGCTTCGATGCGATTTGCGATATCAACATGTGGTCGCCCGAAGACCAGCGTTGGTCGCGCAGACCGGAGCTAGGAGGTCATTTCAACAAACTTTGGGATATCACACCGTCCACGCAAAATGCTGACTAGCTTTTTTTTTTGATTGTAACGGATGGATAATTACACATAGTTCAAATCCGGATCCTTCGTAAGGACGGGGGTACATTTTTCGGTAAAGGACAAAAAAAAAACCTACATTTCAAAAGCCATGTACAGATAAAATCTAGAATGGAGGTGTTGCCGCCAAAATCCAACGTGACAAAATTGGATAAGTTGCAAGTGAATCGATTTTATTTGGATTATTCTATGGGTCTGCTCGGAGGTAAAGATCCAACCTATAAATAGGAGAGAAAATATTGAAGGTCATCATACTTCATCCAGTAGGAGACACTCCAATATCTAAATCAAGTCGAATTTTTGGAGAACAATGAACCTCTGAGGCTCTAAGAAAGCTTTATAGGGCAGAGTAAGAAAGAAATAAGTATACCCAACATTTCGCATGTTCTATATATATATATATTTGAGAGTGGACATTGAGCCGTTGTCCAAAAAGAACAAGCATATCATAATTGTTGAGCATACAATAAGCAGTACTACTTAGTATATGAGATGAGTTATAACTGTCCTGCAATATATCTTGCAAGTGGGTAAAACTGTAACCACCCTCTTTAGTAGGTAGTTATCACAATCATGATCTAAAGTAAAATATCTTGCATTGGTCAATAAAAATGTTGCTAATATGGCTACTTAGACTCCTATGATACAGTATAGATTTAAAATCAAGATCTAGCTAGCACTTAACCTCCGTATTGCAGAGGTTTAATTGATAATAATGATAATATTTTTTTTACTATTAATGTTAGTAAATCTAAAAAATAAGAATGCTATAAGATAAGTTTGTAGAATACATTCTTTAAGGAACTATTGTAATATTCTTTTTTTTTTATTATTGATTTTTTGATCGAATTCTTCTGTTGATAGCAGAGAAAGAGAAAGATTTTTTATTTCTAAATTTAATACTATAGAGAGTGAAAATGAGGGTTGTAAAGGATGGTGCATTAGGCTTTTAAAATTTTTTAAAACAAATAGATTAAAGGACGCAATGTAGGTATATAGCCCAATGGCACCCCCTCGACTGCCGCCACCACGGTGGTGGTGGTGGCTGTGGATGGATTGGAAGCCTTCCAGACTACCGATGTCGCATCTACGATTATCCAGTAGCTGCCGACTATGACAGCCTTCACAACGGTTCTCATTGCTCCTCCTCCCATCTCTCCCTCTGAAACCCTTAAATCCTAGCCTAGGAGACGGAGAAAGATTGGAGGAACAAGAAAAAACATAGGAAAAATTCACATGACTTTATTTGTTTCTTCTCATTTTTAGAATAAAACTAAGTTATAATAATTTAAAATATTTTTTATTTTTTATCATACTATTTTATTTTTATTTTTTATTTAAAAAATATAAAAAATAAAAAAATAAAATTTGACATGTGAGGTTGCGGAAGATTATCCTATAATCTTACGTGTCAATACGGAATGCTATCCCTAATACTCGTGTATCGCTTTCTTATTATTATATAGATATAGATTATATAGATACTATTTGTACTTTTACTTTTATTTAAAAAATATAAAAAAAATAAAAAAATTGATATATGACATTGTGAGAGATTATTCTATAATTTTATGTATCAACATAAAATGCCACCCCCCATATCCGTGTATCGCTTTAATATTATTGTATAGATTTAAAATATTTTTTATTTTTTTATCATACTATTTATGCTTTTATTTTTTATTTAAAAAATATAAAAAATAAACTTAATACATAGCATTGTGGGAGATTATCCTATAATCTCACGTGTCAATAAGAATACTATTCCTAAAATTCGTATATCATTTTATTATTATTATATAGCCATCGACTACGACAGCTTTCGTAGTGGTTCTCATTGCTCCTCCTCCCATCTCTTCCTCTGAAATCTTTCAATCCTAGCCTAGGAGATGGAAAGAGATCAGAGAAAAAATTCATGCAACTCTATCTATTTTTTCTCCATTTTAGAATAAAATTAAGTTATAATAATTTAAAATATTTTTTTATTTTTTATCATACTATTTGTGCTTCTATTTATATTTAAAAAAATATAAAAAATAAAAAATAAAACTTGATACGTGGCATTATGGGAGATTATCCTGTAATCTTACATGTTAATATTGAATACCACCCCTAATGCTTATGTATTATTTTACTATTATTATATAGATATATTTATATAGATATTATTTATGCTTTTATTTTTTATTTAAAAAATATAAATAAAAAAAATGACATATTATTTTGCGGGAGATTATCCTATAATCTTACGTATCAACATTATATGCCATCTTTAATATCCATGTATCGCTTTACTATTATTATATAAATTTAAAATATTTTTTTTTATTTTTTATCATACTATTTATCTTTTATTTTTTATTTAAAAAATATAAAAAATAAAAAAAATAAAATTTGATATATGTTATTGTAGGATATTATCATATAATCTTACGTGTCAACATGGAATACCATCCTTAATATATATGTATCGCTTTATAATTATTATATAGATTACTGGAGATTTTTCAATAGGGAACTTTCCAATGATTAAGTCAGTCTAATTTTAAACAAATAGTGGAAGAGAGAGTTTCTAAAGAGAAAGTGGGGTCTAAAGAATGACTTACCTAAGGCTCTTTTAGTCATTCGATTTAAAGGATAAGATTGATGTTTGTTATGAAGTTGATGGAGTATGTAATAATTGCATGATAATGTTTTTTCATGTCACACGTGTGTCGATAGTCGCTTTAATAGTGCATTCATGGTGGAGCTAGTGCTTAGATTGTGGCCATGAACTTAATAGGAATTAACCATCTTTATTATATTTTTAAGGAAATACTTGACATTTTTTCGTTGCTTAATCAGGTCGATGTTGCACTTCAACAATAACCAAAGTTAAGTACCTCAACCAATATTGAGGCTAGAGACTTTAGTTTATATTGAAGTCGTGCAAACAAATATTCATCACATCACTTACATATTAATAGATATCTGCTATAAATAGGTATTATATGTTTTATATTTTCTAGTTATAAGTGAATATAAGTGATAGATAATGGGAATCACACTACCAGCAATATTAAATATCAATTATAGTATGTATGTGTATATATATATATATAATTGATATAAATCTAATTGATACTTGGAAACATTATCCAACTAAAATAGATAAGTATCATTAAATATTTAATTAAAATTTTGCTTGAAAATCATTAAAGTTCATTACTTAATATTCTCTTCTTGATTAGTTTGCTTTTGCACAAGTACAAAGAAAGATGGCAAAGATCAAGCTGTTGGGTTATGCTCCTCTTGGTGAGCTTCACAAACCAAATCAAGAATATAGAGCTAGGGTTGCATGCTGGAGAGGAGAATGAAAGGAAAGTTATTTCTATAATGGAGGAATCTAATGAAAGTCGGTTTATATTAATATAAGATTAATATTTATATAGATGGCACATATATCTTTAAAATTGGATAATATTAATATATACTTATAATTAGTATTTTCATTTTATGCCAGCTAAATACGATATTTTTTATTTATTGATTTGTCAAGCAACAATATCTAGAAGACATGCCCAACATTTTATTATAAATGCGTGACAAAATATAAATTTTTAGTATTTTTCAAAAAGACAGTTAAATTAATATCATAAAAAGACTTATAGTTAATATCTTAATATAAATATGGGGCAAATCTAATTTTTTAAATATTTTTTAAAAATATAGTTAAATGAATATCATAAAAAAATAATTTTTTTTTATAGTGTCAGCTTGGTCATCGTAGCGAGCATTGTGCTTCATAAGGTAAAGTGAGAAGATGGAGTTGCTGTGCCATGCTTCTCTATATCAAAGAAGAATAAGGGTTGTTTCTAGTGAGAGAAAGTATGGATGAAGAAAGTGAGTGTGAGAAAGAAAGTGAACCCTAATATGGAGAGTAAAGAGATGGGGAGGGAGTAAAGAAAGTGAACCTTAATATGGAGAGTAAAGATCCAGTATCTTTCACTCTCTCTGCTGAGCTCTCATCCCTGGTGCAAATGGAAGGCACGTCCAGTGGCGACGTGCTTGAGCGACAATGGGCTTCCAATATCAGAGGATCTTTATCCTCAAGCAAGGAGATGGGTGGTATTTTCGAGGCTAATCCAGTACTTGAAAAGCAGAATCAGAAGGAAAGAGGTGAGAAATCCGACCCTTCACTGGTTTTCTCTCTTGCCATGTCTTCCCCCCTAAAGCATCCAAGATCCAGAAAGAAGGTGGGGGGAAACGATGCTGACAAGATTCCTAAAGAAGGGACTTTCATAGGAGAGCTCCATCGACCTCTGATCCAAAGCTTAAAGAGGTCAATGGCTCTCCTCCTAAGAATACAACCCCGATGCAAAGAAATTGGTTTTTTGTAGTCTCAAAATCATGGACTCAAGTAGCAATAGGGCAATGCAAATTTCGGTGAGAGGCATCCTCAGCAATATAGGAGCAGGTAGCTATCCTTGAGCAGTGCTTCTCCCAGGTGTTGGCTTTTACTGATGAAGAGATTGATCTATCCTGTGCTCGGTGGAAGTCTGTCTTGCTTGGTAAGTTTATATAAAGGGTTTCCTCTTGATTTTATCCAAAAAGAGATGAGAGTCAGATGGAATGTGAAAGAAAAATTTCAAGTGTACTCTCTTTCGGATGGAGTTTTACTATTTGACCTACCATCGGTGGATACCCAAGCCGTATTCTGGCTAAAGGTCCTTGGTCCTTGACTGGCCAATTACTTGCTTTAGAGAGTTGGAGATCGAATTTTAACCCTAGCTGGGATGATATTCATCAACTTAGGATTTGGATTCAGCTACCGAACCTCTCTATGGAATTATGGGATAAGAAAAAGATCTTTAAAATTATTTCAGTAGCGAGTTTTCCTTTACTCCTTGATGATGGAACGAAATCGTCTACTAGGAAGGATTTTGCCCAGGTATGCATCTTGCTAGATGCTAAGAAGGTTGTTTGCCCAAGAACTAAAATTAGGGTGAAGAATAATTTGATGTGGCAGCAATTCAGTTATGAAGAGCTGCCTGATTTGTGCTATTCCTGCGGTCTTCTGGGAAGAACCTTGGAATCTTGTTGCTGTGCGAAGATTCAGGAATCCAAACAAGTTCATGGTTCTTGGATCCATATGACTAGGGTACCAGTCAATCCAAGAGTGATCAAGGAGGCTATCAGAAATCCTAATACTGGTGCTACTGGTGGACAACTTTCTGATGCATGATCTATACCTAAGAAGACATCTAAAAAGACCACTCCTAAATCTCCATCTTCTGATTCCTACAAAATCCTAACTAGTGGAATTGGTTTCCGATTTACTCTGTTGGCTTCTGATAATCTTGAGGAACATCCGGAACCTCAGAGCATGGATATAGTTCTATCATCTCCTACTTCATCCACTCTAATGGTTTTGAAGGACAAGCGTAAGCAGTCCCTTACTAAAGTGCCATCAGCCAATCGTTCATTTGAGTCAGTTTCTCCCCCAACTTCCAAAGTTATAATTCTCAAAAAGTCATCTGCTCAAGAGGTGGAGAACCAGCTGCAATTAGCCAATGCTTTAGTGTCCCAACTAAGGAGCACCTGAAGGGAAATATAGAGACCAATCACCTCTATTGCCAGCCAAGGAGTCAATCACCATGGTAAGCAAGTTCTTAGCACTTCTTCAGAAAATCCTTCTAACTTAAACTCTGATTGTCTTCAAAGTAAACCCTCTCATGATGTTACTTTTTGTTTAAATCAACTTCAATATACTTTAGAAAACATCCCTGGGGGTGGTTTATCCATGGAGGATTCTTTGAGCAATATATCATGTGTGACCGAAGGAATTCGGGAGCACATTCAAAATCTTCTTCATGAAGATCTTCATATAGAATTGTAGAGGTGCCGCCAAGCACCCTTTTACTACCTACTCTAAAATGTTAATTGGCCAATATAGGCATAATGTCTGCTATTTCTTGGAGATATGATTATCTGATCATGGCCACGAGAGATTACATAGGATGTTGGGTTCTACTTGGGACATCTATATGATCACTGCTATAGGACTTTCTGGTGGAATTCTTATTGCTTGGCATAAAGGGGCGGATAATATTTATTTTATTTATACTAATTGTTAGTTAGCATTCGGAGTAATTTCTACTGATCAGTATCCCCCGTGGATCCTGGCTATAGCTTATGCAAGTACTTATGGTGTGGAAAGATGGATTCTCTAGCAGCAAGTTGAAGTTGTGCTATCTATGGGCTGGCCCTTGCTTTTTGCTGGGGATTTCAATTGTATTGTTAACCTCAAGGACAAAAAAGGAGAAAAGCCATTTGATGTGGATAAGGATATTAGGAAGTTCAAAGATTTTTTTGGAAGATCTGGTCTCACTGATTTGGATTTTCAACGTCCTAGTTTCACTTGGTATAACAACCGTTTTGGTCTTGCCCGAGTTTGGGAAAGAATTGACCCTTTTTTTGCTATTTTCTCGTGGTTAGAGTGTTTTGAAGATGCTACTGTTTGCCAGTTTGCTAGGTTTGGATCGGATTACTGTCCTCTTTTAATATCTCTTGATGATAATTTTCCCCGTAACTCTCCCCCTTCCGATTTGAAAAATTTTGGCTCCAATATCCGAGCTTTCGGAAAGTGTTTACTAGGGCTTGACATTCTATTGGAAGTTTTTCTCCTGGTGTTAGACTAATGATGTTGTTGTCAAATACTAGAAAAGCAATTATTAGATGAAAATCTCAAATTGGGAACCTTTTTGTCAAAGGGCAGCAACTATATAAAAAAATTTATCAACTACAATTGTTAGAATCTCAATGTCAAGGTCTTATAGCCGATTAGCATGTTCAGCTTCTATCTCTTCTTTAAGCTTATAATCAGAATCTGTATCTTCAAAAAATCTTATGGAAATAAAAATCTAGAATCTTTTAGTTGAAGGATGGTGATGCTAATACCTCCTTCTTCTATTGTTCCACCATCCTCAGAAGGAGGGGTAATTGGATTTCAATGCTCCAAAATATTTATGGTCAAGAGGTGCATGACATTCACGGAATTGTTGACATACTTCTCATATATTTCATGACCGATGGTCTGCTCAACAGAATATTAAGGATCTTGACATTCCAATTCTTTTCTCTATCATTCTAGAAGATCTGAATGCCCAACTAACCAAAATGGTTACCATGGAAGAAGTGGAAGAAGCAGTGTGGAGTATTAAAGGTGATAAGGCCCCTGGACCATATGGTCTTTCTGTTATATTTTTTTATCATTTATGGGATATTATTAGAGCTAATATTTTTTGGGCTATTTATTATTTCTTTACCAAGATCAAAATGCCGGATGCTTGGAAGAAAACTTATATTACCTTACTGCCCAAGAAATCAAATCTACTTTATGCCTCCAATTTGAGACCCATCAATTTGTGTAACACTACCTACAAAATTACTGCTAAAGTCCTAGCAAACAGAATCAAATCTCTTCTTCCTATTATTTTATCTCCTAAACAAAGGGCTTTTATCCAACGTCGGAATATCTCTGAAAATATTCTTTTGGCTTAAGAAATTGTGCATTCTCTGGAGATGGCTCCTTCTTCTAGGGGCTAGCCTTGATAAAGCTTGACATGGAAAAAGCATTTGACCGGATGCGTTGACCCTTGCTCTTTCAAGTCTTATCCCAGTTTGGGTTTCATTCTCAATTCATTGATTGGATTAGATACTGCATTGTCTCTCTACAATTTACTATCTTCGTCAATGATTCTCCATCTCAGTGGTTTCATATCTCTCGTGGGCTGAGGCATGGTTGTCCTTTATCACTTTTCTTGTTTATTCTATGCTCCGAGGTCCTTTTCAAGTTTCTTCATTATATGATGGATGTTAATCTCTTAAAAGTCAATAAAATACCAAGGGGAGGGCCTACTGTCTCTCATCTCTTCTTCGTTGATGATTTTTTGCTTGTGACTAAGGCAAATATTTGGGATGTTGGTTGCATGAAGACTATTGTTGATGCCTATTATTCTATCTTTGGTCAAGCAATCAACCTTTCCAAATCCTAAATCATGATAAGCCCCACCACTCCCAAGAGAGTCGAAAGACAAATCCATAGGCTTCTTGCTATTCATGAGGTTGGGGGGGTTTGGAACTATCTGGGGGTTCCTCTAGCTGATAGGCCATTGAGATCTGAGGCATTTTTCTGTTTGTATGACAAGATCACTCGAAAAATTTTTAATTGGCAATGAAATGCGCTATCCTTGGCTGGCCGAAGTATTCTTCTCAACTTTGTTCTGACATCCTCATTCTTCTTTATACCTTATCTTGCATTCGTGTTTCTGTGGGTGTCATCCGGAGGATAGAAAGAGATTTCAAAGTATTTTTTGGGGCCATACTACCCATCATAAGGGCCTTCACTTAATTGCTTGGAAAAATATTTGCTCTCCTAGGCACCTGAGGGGACTTGGTCTGACATCCCTTCTTGACCATAGAGAAGCCTTCTTAAGCAAATAAGCGGCTAATATCATCCTCCATCTTGACTTCCTGTGGGCTAAAATGATTATTGCTAAATACAGTTTTAACAGAACATGGATCTCATATTTCTCTCTCCGTCGTTGTTCCAAGATATGAAAAAAAATTGCTGCTAGAGGTGGCTCTATTCAATTTTAGTTCCTTTGGCTTATTGGCAATGGATAATCTATGAATGTGCTTCATGATCCATGGGTTTCAAATGTGCCATTAGCTCTTTGGCCTACTTATTTGAATATTAACTCTCCTCTTAATGATCTCCACCTTAGTAATTTCATTTCTGCTGATGGGCAGTAGAATTTGAATTTATTGCATGATATTTTCTCAATTGAAATGATGTCTCATTACTCGCATTCCCATTGCGATTGGCAGTTAGTCTGATCAATTGGTCTGGTTTTCATCTAGAAGCACCCATTTAACTCTTAAAGATATCCAACTTCTTATTACACACCATCAGTCTACTGATAGGTATTTATCTATTGGCTGGATTTGGAAAATGAATGTTCTTCCTAGAGTTTAAATCTTTTGATGGAAACTGCTTTGGAACATATTGCCTTGCAAAGATTTCTTACACCATAAAGGGATCCTTGCAGTTG
This sequence comes from Elaeis guineensis, assembly GCF_000442705.2. Lineage (NCBI taxonomy): Eukaryota > Viridiplantae > Streptophyta > Magnoliopsida > Arecales > Arecaceae > Elaeis > Elaeis guineensis. The sequence goes on from NC_026008.2 coordinate 46,034,976, forward strand.
CTCAGAGCCACTGTGATGTGTGCACTAATGATCTGGAGGATGTCCATCATATTCTTTTTCAATGTTCTATGGTTATGGATTACTGACAGCTTTTTTATCAGACTTTTCACATTTCTGTGTCTTCTTCTTTCCCAAGTTTGGTTGATGTGTTATTAACCTCCGGGGTAGAGAAAGGCACTAAATCATTGTTTGCTATAGTGGCTTCACAATTATGGAATGCTCAAAATGAAAGAGTCTTTTAGTAGACCTACCTCTCTCCTCTCAGTATCTTTCTGCGAGCTCATCTCCATATCCTTCATGGTAACACAGCAGCTAATGGTACTGGCTTCGGGTATCAATTTAGATACTGGGATAATCACCTGCTGTTTACCAATGGTAACACTCTTAACCATTCTCATTGGATCTCTCCTGCTTTAGACACATTGAAGATCAATTTTGATGCTGTTGTAAAGGATGAAAAGGCTACTGTGGGCTTCATTATTCGCGATGCTCATGGTTCTTTAGTTTGTGCTGCTGGCAGACTTATTTACCCTACTCTAATTTATTATGCTAAACTTATGGCTGCCTGGTTAGATTTAATAATTACTGTAAATCATTTGCAATGTGCATATTTGGCTTGAGGGGGATGCCCTTTCTATTATCCCTGCTATCAACAGCTCTTTTACTAACAGATGCCCTGGCCTGCCCATATTATAAGATGTTTTTAGGTAGAAAACTAACTGTTTAAATTTCATTGTTTCTCACACTAACATGCACAACAACAAAGCAGCAGATTTTGCTGCTAAACTTGCTCTTCAGAGGGTCTTCTTTTATAATGGGAAAAAATCTTTACCTCAGGTTTTCAATCTCATTTTATAGATTGATTGCTTGGGGATTTTAGATTTTGATGGGCAGCATAGGCTGTCTAGTGTCACTCCTGCTTTGTTCTTCTTTTTGCTATGCTTAGATATCTATTTAGTGTCGCTGTTATCAGCTCCTATCTCTTATTTCTCTATGTAGCTGGTTATTAGGTTATTTTTTCTTTTGTTTCTATGTATCAGGTTGCTGTGTTGTTACTATATTTCAGGTAGTTGTATTGTTACTTTGTATCAGGTTGTTTTTATGTTTCAGGTTATTCTGTTGTTTTTATATATCAGGTATTTATGCGGTTACTTATGTCTATCGATTCAGTTATTCAATGGAAGCTTTGGTTTCTCTTTTTATCAAAAAAATAAAAAGAAGAATAACGTAAGAGGGAAAGATCGGGGAGAAAAAAAAAAGATGATAGTGATCGGGATATGGATATTTTTATTATTTATTTATTGCTATCATGTAATGAAAATGAGCAGAAAAAATCAGGTGTAATGAAAAAAAAAATTTAAGATGTAATTTATTTTTTCAAAATATGGCGATGTATATGTAACCCGTGCAAAATTAAATATCTAAATATTTAATTTTTTAAAGAACGAGTTAATATTTTCAATCTCCACATTTTCAAGCAACGTCAGAGATTACTTTTGGGCGAGATGATCACACGACATGCCACGTGATTGCGAGCGACCAAAAATGGCACGTTCGTAATTTCATTGAACGTAAGTGGCACGATCCACCGGACCGAACGTAACGATCGGAAAAAGTCGGCGAAACAAGGTGGCCCACGACGGCACGAGCGTAGTGGCATTCTCGTAATTCAAACACACAAGAAGCCCATATGCTAACTCTTTCTCTAGATTCCAGCAGCGCTTCCCTCAGAGAGGCTGAGACAAGGGAGAGGGTAGGAGTCGCTCCTCCTTGGTTTCATCTGCCGTCTCGCTGCATCAGCATCGGAATCGCGTGAAGAGCGATCGACAATCCATTGTGCCGGAGATGTATCAGCATCGGAACTTCGTGAAAATTGAATCCGTCGTGCCGGAGAACGCTCTTTCTACTCGCAAAATCTCAGATCCAATCGGATCCTCCCCCTTGATCTTCTCGATATGTTTTTTTTTCCTTAGAAATCTTCTTCGCTTCCTAATCCCTACCTATCGTGTATTTGAGTTGATCTTTTAGAATTTCTTTTTCTTTCTAGATCCAAGCGTTAGAAGCTAATTTAGGGTGCGCCGCTAGATCTACCTCCATTTCTGGTGTTCCGGGTGATATCTAAAAGCTGGATCTTGGACTATTGTGGAAGCCGATCTAAGGTCCGGCGATGGAGTTGGATGTTGGAAAAGGTTACAGCAAAAAGGTCGAATTTTTATATGGGTGTACTAGTCTAATTTCCTTTTCCAGCTTCAGCCATGTTTTATGCCAGTCGGTTGTCACCAAACACTCCAATCTAGGATTTCCATACTGATAAAACCCTGGAACAAATTTCATGGTGAGATTTTTTTTTTTTTCCTTTTTCCTGTGGTTAATCTTTAGCTGCTGGATGAGTGCAGTTAGGGCTTAGAGAGAGACCCTGAGAATAAGACGAATAGAGGGAAGAGATCGAGGAGTTGGATGGAGGATTTTGCTAAGTATGTTCACAGCCCGGCCCACCTCGCCGTGGCGCGGCGAGACCACGTGGCTCTCCGGCGGATCGTGGCAGCCCTGCCCCGCCTCCCGAAGGCCGGGGAGGTCACCACCGAGGAGGATTCCCTCGCCGGAGAGCTCACCGCCGACGCCGTCTCCGCCATCATCGACCGCCGCGACGTCCCCCACCGCGAGACCCCCCTCCACCTCGCCGTCCGGCTCCGCGACCCGATATCGGCGGAGATCCTCATGTCGGCTGGCGCCGACTGGTCCCTTCAGAACGAGCACGGATGGTCCGCTCTCCAGGAGGCCGTGTGCACCCGGGAGGACACCATCGCCATGATCATAGCTCGCCACTACCAGCCCCTGGCCTGGGCCAAGTGGTGCCGCCGCCTCCCTCGCATCGTCTCGTCCATCGCTCGGATCAGGGACTGCTACATGGAGATCTCCTTCCACTTCGAGAGCTCGGTGATCCCTTTCATCGGCCGGATTGCGCCGTCCGACACCTACCGGATATGGAAGCGGGGGCCGAATCTCAGGGCCGACATGACCCTCGCCGGCTTCGATGGGTTCCGGATCCAGCGCTCAGACCAGACGTTTCTCTTCCTTGGCGAGGGCGTGTCATCAGAGGAAGGGGGCCCGTCGTTGCCCCCTGGGTCGTTGATCGTGCTCTCCCACAAGGAGAAAGAGATCACCAATGCCCTCGAAGGAGCTGGTGCCAAACCCACAGAGGCGGAGGTGGCTCACGAGGTAGCCTTGATGTCGCAAACTAACATGTATCGGCCGGGGATTGATGTCACGCAGGCGGAGCTGATCTCACACTTGAACTGGCGGCGGCAGGAGAGGACAGAGATGGTCGGGAATTGGAAGGCCAAGGTCTATGACATGCTTCATGTGATGGTGAGCGTGAAGTCAAGGAGGGTCCCTGGAGCGATGACTGATGAGGAGTTATTTACAGCGGACAATGATGACAGGACGGCAAATGGTGGGGAGGTTGACGGGGAATTGGATGATGTCCTGACGGCTGAGGAGAGAATTCAACTAGATTCAGCTCTTCGGATGGGTAACTCAGAGGGTTTTGATGAGTATGATGGGAATGGTGGGGAATACGACAGTGTCGAGAATTCTGAATCCAATGGTGTTACCAAGGAGAGAAAGAGCTGGTTCGGTTGGAGTAATAAAAGAGCTTCCAAGAGCAGTGGAGATGGGGACACGGAAGACCCAAACAACCAAAAGAAGTTGTCAAAGTTGGCCCTGGAGAATGGAAATCAGAAAACAGAGTTCGCAAAGGAGGACTCTGGAGATACTAAGGAGGGGAAGGAGAAAGGCAGTAAGAAGAAGAGGAGTGGATCCACGGGAGACTCTAATAAGCACGAGAGCGAGTACAAGAAGGGGTTGAGGCCGGTTTTATGGTTAACACCAGAATTTCCTTTGAAAACTGATGAGCTTCTTCCCTTGCTTGATGTCTTAGCAAACAAGGTCAAGGCCGTGAGGAGGCTCAGGGAGCTTTTGACTACTAAGCTGCCTCAGGGCACGTTTCCTGTCAAGGTAATCATGCATTTATGATGTTCCTTACCATTTTGCTCTTAGTCCTCTAACTCAAAGCCTTTTTATGTGATTTTGGATTGATGAAAGTTCTCTCTCATGCAATCATGGTTATTAATCTAATAATTGATAGTGGCTCATTTCTGACTTTTATCACAAAAAGTAGTCGTTGAAAATCGCTGCTATTTATTTAGAAACCTTGATCTGCAGATCTAGGTTGTGGATCTCTACTGTAAATCAGGATCTCCCATATTCTTGTCAATGTTTTAGATGTTTAGCTTTCAATTAATATTCTTATTCATATACTTCCTTTTTCTTTGTCAGCTCCCTATGTGTGGACTTCTCTACTATGTATTATTGACAATGCTTATGTAATCTCAGTATCCATTGCATTTAATAGAAAAGAAAAAGTTGACCATCTTATCCTTCTGTATTTTCTTGATTAAGCTACAGGTTCCTAAATTTGAAGGTGCTTTTGGTATCAAGGTGAAATGCATATGTTATCATTCTCACTTGTTGACCATTTGTTGGACAATTAATCTTAATTTCAACAGTTTAACACTTCCATTTAGAAGGTTTATTTGGAATAGTATTTATAGCATTACATTATTTGCTTGATAAACAGAGGATTGTTTTAACAATGTTTTGGAGTCTAAATTTGAGAAGGAACTCTACTCGATCTTGTTTTAGTCATAGGCATAATGAAGTCCTGAGCCTAGTTGTATTGAATTTACTTTGGTTTATGCGCTTCTATATATGGTGATTTATTGGATAAGGAATCTGTATGCATCATAACATTTTGATTTTGCTTCCCATAGTGTTAAATTTCCCCGCCTGTCCTTTCCTTAATGAATAAATTTCTTCCTCTCATCTCTTTTTTGTGTCAGGAAATTACTTTAGGAAAAGCCTTGTGTACCTTATACTGATGCATGATAGAAGTCTCCTTTGAAGGAGGTGTTTCCTTTTTTTTTCTATGTGGGAATTGGTGCTTTTCTTTTTCTCCCTGAAAATATTGTCCTTATAAAGTTTCAAGAAACCTACTAGATTTTGGATCATCTCCATTCGTGGCTGAAACGAGGACGTGCAATTCACAATCATGGACTATCCCTGTATTGCATGACAACCATGATAGAGTGGGGCCCAGGATAGGGCAGGATGTGTATGTCCTGGGCCCTGCTCAATCATGGGTCATCAAGTGATATTGACTCAATCTTCATGTCCTCTGTTAGTGATTGACATCTGAGAGACTCCAGTTTTGTTAAGAACTCGAGAGGATCCTTACTCAATCTACTATGTGCTTATTATATCATGTGCATCACTGCTATGTAGCAAGTACTCCTGCTTCAGTACATTCAGAGATTTTCACTTCTTTCTCTAGTTGATATTGATTCCAGAAATGAAGGTGACAAATGCTCCAAGATACACGCTAATCCTTAGGTGTATTTGAAAGTACATGCTTGTTATCCGTTCACCCATCATTCTATATAGATTTTTCTACAACACCCCCCCCACCCCCCACAACCCCAACCAAAAAAAAAAAAAAAAAAAAGAATATTGTGTTAACTTTGATACTTCTGCTTTAATCAATATATGCATGCAAGTAGTGTTCTGCAAGACTGCAACCCAGTGAATTTGATTTCTTTTCATTAAACATTTTCATTAAAATCCAAACAAAACCATAAATCCTTAATCCCCAGTCATTTTGAGCCTAAGTTCAGACATTAATAGCCAGTGTGTAGTTTCAACTTTCTTTTATCTTCCATTTGCTCTGCCATATATTCTACTTCTCTTTGCATGACTATGAAGCTCTTTACTATATGTATTTTTCCCCTCCTAGAATTCTATGCATCAATCTATCTACATTTGGTCGAACTTATTTCTTTTTTTGGTTTCTCTGGTGTTATATTTGGCATACAAGCACTTGGTATGATAATGATCTTCCACCTAACATCAACATAATAGATGTTAGTTTACTACTAATTCTCTTCACATCTATGAATTTTTTATCTTTATCTCATCAAAATCCTAGTCCATTTCCAATATTATTAGTTCATACAGCTGTTGACCATTGTAAATATGCTTAGGTTTTCCTCCTTTCTACTTGATTTTTTGTGAACATGCAATTCTAGATATCCTTTTAAACATTCTCCACTGCTTTGCTAGTCTGCGCCATCAAAATTTCAATTACCGAAGGGCAGATAGAATGCCCTTATGAGGGAGTGGTATCTCTTGAAGATCCTATATACATAGCTGATTTTTGGCTTTAATGAGAACTACCATAAAAAAATGGTTGGAATTGTTGGTTTATGTGCTAATGTAAGTAGAAACTTGTTTCTTTGATGGGAAAAATGCTTACTTGGGAATTATGAGCTTGATCTTCCAAATATATTGTTTAGTCAGTTTTATATTCAGGACATAAGAAAAATACTATGGCTGTGATCTGAATGATGTGGATGAATATGAAGGACAATTAATCTACTCCATGTAAAGATTTTACTGGGTGGAGGGGCTAGGAAGGACTATTCATCTTTGTGATTCAAAAGTTTATGTCTTCACCAATGAGATGTGAAATTTGTTATCCTAATTGGGTGCGCAAAAAATATGAAATGCTCTTTTTAGTGTAATTTTCCTTAAATTTTTTTTTTTTATAGTGTTACAAAAATTATGGGACATCGGCTGTTTAATCTTGTTATTGTGGCCTTATGGAGCATAGACTTAGGCATGTCAACTACCGAATGGTGTAAAATATATGACTGTGGTTCTAAATTTGTCATAGAATGCATCAATCAAAGAAAAGAAAGATAAATTATGATAAATGATGCAAGCTACTGCTTTATAAGAGGTGAATATTGTTCTGCTGCTAGTTTAACATTTGTAATTTGGTGTAAGGGGAAATGCCTTTTCTGGAGAAATTCATCCTTCCTTGCCTAACAAAGAGGGAATAATGACTTAATTTCCATTGCTTTGGAGTAGTGAAATATAGGCTTAGCAACTGTTAGCTCAGTTTGTTGACACCTCTCCCGAAGGGCTTTCCATTGATGGAGGTCTAGGGTCAAATCCTGGGTCTCTCTCTCTCTCTCCCTCGGAGAAAAAAAGGCTAAATACAAACACGAATAGAGGTGGACAGCAGCCAGGTCAGGCCACAGTTCAACGTCTAATTCAAATTTGGTGTCCTGAGCTTGGCCTGATGCGGCATTGGGCTTAACCATTGAAGCGTGAGCTTGACCTATCCAGAGATACTTGAATGCATTTTCCTACAGAATGTTCTCGAAACATCTGAGATTTTTGTTCTTTCCAAGATCTTTCTATATTTGTTTGAGATAGCAAACATCTGCTTGGTTTTATGTATCAAAAAACATCAATTTGGCTTCAATCAATTTTCAGAAGACGATTGGTATTCCATCTGGCAATAATGCCATGATTTTTTCACTTGCCTTGAGCTAAGTCTGCCTCGTTGTCTTCTGTACTAAAGTATCTGCATGGTTTCCGATCTTCCCGACTGCCAAGGCGAACATTCCTGTTTCTTTCCAATTTCATTCTTGACCTCTCTTCATGTCAGTCGGATGCTTGTCTTGTTTCCAGAAACAGGATTTTATTAGGAAGTGGGTGTGTTTTTAGAAACAGGATTATATTAGAAAAATTGCTTCTTATCTCTCTCTCTCTCTCTCTCTCTCTCACACACACACACACACACACACACACACATGCGTATGTCCATGCGTGAGCGTGTGCGCAAACATCCATTCAGACACTCACACATAAAAAAGGGAAAAAAGAGTGTCTTATTAATCTGCCCTACGTTGTTTGCATATAATATGGCTTGGCAGCTCCACCAAAACATTAGCACTCAGCAGTAAGAATTATACAGCAAGAGTGTCTTATTAATCTGCCCTACGTTGTTTGCATATAATATGGCTTGGCAGTTCCACCAAAACATTAGCACTCAGCAGTAAGAATTATACAGCATGAACTAATTCTTTTGTTGACGGCAAAAATGTTAGAACCATTGTTGTATTTGTTGTGGTTTTACCTTACCTGTCAGTTGCTTCATTTGTGTATCCAAGGATTGAAACAGCAAATCTTATAATCTTTAAGATACTGCTTTATGCTGCATATATTAAATATTTCACTTACCAAGCATTGAACTGAAGCTTTCTTGGTCATCAATTTCAGGTAGCTATCCCAATTGTTCCAACAATTCGAGTTCTTGTCACATTCACAAAGTTTGAAGAGCTACAGCCATCTGATGAATTTGCAACCCCACTTTCCAGCCCTGCACATTTCCAAGAAAGCAAAACCAAAGAAACAGAATCATCAGGTTCGTGGTATTCATGGATGAGGGGAAGCTGGGGAGGGCATTCTAGTGATAGCAGTGAAGGCCGAAGCTGGAAAGATGAGATTGATCCTTTCCATATACCTACAGACTACACTTGGGTTGATGCAAATGAAAAGAAGCGCCGAATGAAGGCCAAGAAGGTTAAGAGCAAGCGGGGTAGCAGCAAGAAGCAAACATCCAAAAGTTCAGATGGCCAGCAATTGATGGATGGTTTTGAGGAGTAAAACATAGTATAACACAATTTAATTGCATTTGAAATCTTAGAGGAAGAAGTGACTAATACGGGATTAATATGTATTTGAGAGCTCCGTGTTTATATCGAAATTCGGTGACGAGTACATTATATGCTTGATCCTACGCCTTTGTAATTTGAGTTTTTCCTTGTGTATCTTGGCAGATATCAGTTATTTCTAGTGTGCATCATCCTGGTTGAGGGCCTGTGTCCAATTGTTGTACGCGTGCAATATTGTGTCACCTAAGAAAAGAAAAAAAAAAAGAGAAACATGTGATGGTTAGTTGGAGAACATATGGCTAATTCATGTGATGTATTTTTTCTTCTTCCATGCGGCACCAAGTCATTCAGTTTGTTTAATGATTTTTTATTAATTAGTCTTGTATAAGGTTGCAACAGAAGCGATTAAATTATCTACTTCAGTCTTTTGAATTGAAAAGAGAACGATGGGTGTATCAGTGTTGTTCTCAGCAAAATTACATCGAACCATGCATACCAATCCAACTTTATATTTATAGTTCTCACTGGTTTCCTTAGCCGGACAAGAAACATCAGTCAAGAGAGAAAGCATTGTAACTGTAAAATTTAATGTCAGGCAGAGCTTCAGCGTGCCAAATTCTCTTCATTTTTTATATTTTAAGCAAGCCTTTAAACTATACTGATTAGACTATTACATCAGATTCACGGGATGCAAATCCATTCTGGCGCGGTGGCAACCGAGAGAGCATAAATTTAGACTGGGCACAGATCGAGATCGGTGTCCCCCATCAATCTCGACCATTCATGCGGGCTTTCCCCGCCTTGGTATGATACCCAAGTAACCCAACCAGGCAGCAGTCCATTGCAATCGATCATCTGTTCCTTTCTCCGTATCATACAGCAACATTCACAAATAAGCTTCTGAAACGTGTGCAAGTTATATTTTCCCTGCCTCCAAAACCAAAATTCAAATTCAAATCCCAAACACTTTTCCCGGCAAAATTCTCGCTCGAAACCCGAAGGAAAACGACACACGCCTAAAAAGGAAAAATCCCCATATTCTCCCTCATTCTTCTCCCTTGGCTCTCCAAAAATCCAACTTTCTTTTCCATTTTGCTTCTCGTTTCTCTTCTCCTCTCCCTTCCAGTCCGTGGGAAAAATCAAACCCTAATCCTAATTGAAAATGTCGTCGAGGCTCAAAGAGCGAGGCGGCGGTGGGGGGAAGATCATGGCGTCGAAGCCCCACAAAGCCCTGGCGGAGTCGACGCCCGAGGTGAAAGGAAGCGCCACCCGTAGAACACCCGTCGCCGCCGGAAAGGAGAACCCCAGAACCCTCTCCGGGGGGAAGATCTCCGCAGGTCGTTCGAGCCTGGTGCCGAAGCAGGTCGAGAAGGCGGCTGCCGCTGCCGCCGGAGTCCGATGGTCCACGTCGTCGATGCCACGAGGTAAGGCCCCAACCCCGTCGGATTTTCCGAGGTTGATCGCTGATCTTCGCGGCGAGCACCGCATTTCTAGGTCGGGCTCCGATCGGATGGGGAGAGCTTTAGGGAGGGATCAGGCGGTCGAGGCCGGTGGGAGGAGGAGCGTGGGCGGGATTAGGGTTTTAGAGAAGTGTCAGCAGGGTAAGAGGGTTCCGGATTCGAATTTGAAGAGGAAGGATGAGAAATTCGTCGGTGGGGTTCGGGTTTTGGAGAATCGCATGTCCAGTGGGTTTTTAAACTTGCCAGTAGTGAAGAATAGTTCTAGGGTTTCGGATGCAAACTCTGGAGAAAACAGTAGTAAAGCTGCAAGCTTTGCCATGGACTCCGAGGTTTGCAACGAGAAAGATGATCTTGGTTCACAGCTGGATCCAATAGATGAGAAGGGGACTGATGATGTAAGAAGCACTGAAGATCAAAAAGATGGTAGTCATCTAGTAGCTTTAAAACAGAGCGGAATGAATGGAAATCGAAATGTCGCAACAGAGATCTGTAACGATAAAGTAGTCTTGGCTTCGAGTTCCATCGATGGGAAACCTTTGGGTGGTGTTCAGAGTCTGGATGATCCAAAGGACAAAAGTTCGTTAGCTTATAATGGAGAAGTTCAGAATGGGACTGGCAAGGACGCTGGTGCTGATATTTTGGTGAATCCCAAGAAGAAAGATCGCACGGTCCTGGACATAGAAAAAGCAGTAAGTAATGGTCGTGTTTGTTTGGATCAGGATGGGGAAGTGCTTGAGAAACCATCAGATAATATTAAGGTTTTTGAGAAGATTACTGAGGATACAAAAGGTGCTCATGTTATTAATAAGTATCCGAGCAAGCTGCATGAGAAATTGGCGTTATTAGAAGGTAGAGTTCAAAAAATTGCCTCAGAGATCAAGCGCACAAAAGAAATGTTGGACGTGAACAACCCAGATGATTCAAAGCTGATTCTTTCTGATATTCAGAACAAGATATCTGGGATTGAGAAAGCTGTGGGTCATGTGATGGATGGGACTAAACATCAGTTGGGTCCATCTGAAATCAGAACAGGTGATAGCTTGCAAAGCATAAATGGGGAAATCAGTCAATATGGGAAGCTTGTTGACTCAAAAAATTCAGTGAAAGGATTGAATCATGAAGAATTGGAGGCTAGATTCTTTCCTCATCAGAAGTTATTGAGAAGCCGAAGATCATCTGATGCTTCTGGAGAACAACTATTGTTAAAAAATGGTGGTGATCGAGAGATGAAGGATGGATCACTTAGCCCCATTGATGAAAATCCAATTGCCTTGGAGTTTCTGGCTTCTTTAAATGCAGAACAATCTAGTCTTGACAAAGATAGAATCATGCTTGCTGCTGTTCGGGGAATGGGAATGGGAATGGAAGGTACTTCAGCAGCACAATGTGCTTCGAAGAAGGGAATCAGCGGTTATCACAAGGAGGAAATTGAACTTCTGGCAAGTGAGAAGCTTGAAGAGTTTGATGACCAGGAGAATAGACCTGCAATGATGGTACATGAAGAGACTGACGAAGTTTGTAGGGATCAGTTATGCGAGATAGGACACAAGCCTTCAACTGGTGGATGGTTTGTTTCAGAAGGAGAAGCTGTTCTTCTCGCTCATGATGATGGCTCTTGTTCCTACTATGACATTGCTAACTATGAGGTACCCAATACTTGACTTCTACCGGTGTCATTTTTGTTGGTCCTGCCAATTGATGCTGGATTTGCTTCATTTTTGTTTTTAAATTTTTTTTTCTACCTCATGTGTTTCCCTTTGGTTGTTATACATGTATGGGATGAGCATTAATCTCTGATAGACTTCCATATGTACTTAGCTATTTTTGCTGCCGCACCACTCTCCTCTCTCTCTCTCTCTGTCTCTGATCAAGGCTGTGTTCTATGTCTTGATCATCATAAGCTATGGTATGTGTTAATCATTGTTGTTGACAGCATGTATAAAAATGCTTTCATACGTTGCATTCACATGTACATGTGTTCTTATGTTCTTTCGTTTCATGTTATTTATTTTTGTTAGTGGCATTCATAGGAGTGTTATTTATTTTTGTTAGTAGCATTCATAGGATGTAGTTGTGAGGCAAATGGTGATTCATAGGTATCTTTTGCAGGTCAAAGCTGAATATAAGCCTCCAACAGGAGTATCCAATAACTTATGGGGTGATTGTTGGTTAGTTCGTGCCCCTGGTGCAGATGGATGTTCTGGAAGGTATGTTGTTGCAGCATCAGCTGGGAATACTTTGGACTCTGGTTTTTGTTCATGGGATTTTTATACAAGAGATGTCAAAGCATTTCGGGTTGAGGAGGAATCACCCAATTCTTTTACAACATCATCATCTAGGATGGTTGTTGGCCCTCTATCCAACACAGGTTTATTCAGTAGAAGCGCTCCATGTGCAATGCCTTCTGTTGAAAGACAGCAGTGGTGGTACAGGCCATGTGGACCTCTCCTGATTTCCTGTGCAAGCAGGCAAAAAGCTGTTGCTGCCTATGATATCCGTGATGGGGATCTAGTAATGATGTGGGAAGTGAATAGTCCAGTATTAGGGATGGAATACTCAAGCCCTCTGCAATGGAGAAGTAGGGGGAAGGTGATCATAGCAGGAACAGATGCCATCAGTCTTTGGGATGTGAATTCACTCAATCCACAGCCTCTGTTGTCCGTTGCTTCTGCTGGTAAAAGAGTTTATTCCCTTCATGTTAACAACACTGATGCTGAATTGGGTGGTGGTGTTCGCCAGAGGTGAGCCCCTATGTCTCTTGAGTTGATGTTTTCCTTGTTTTTACATTCTAGTTATTTTTTTCATTCATGCTATGTGGATTGATACTAAAACCCAGAAACAAACTAAAGGAACTTCAGAATCCTTTTGGAATTTTTATCCATGATGGATGACTAACAAACATGAATTAGTTTGATCCAGTGTCATCACCATGCAGCACTAGCTTTAGTGATGCTTCTGGGAATGCTGACCAGAGAGATGGGGTGGGAAGGGCATTTGGCATCACTTCTTCTGCATGAAAAGAAACCAGAAATATATGCAACTGCTTCTATTGTTTTTTTTTTTTCATATTATGTTTTCATGTTACTTGGTTTTCCTTTTCTTTTGGTACAAAATGTGACTTGTTTTTCAAATGCAGAGTGAGTTCAGCTGAAGTGGAGGGCAATGATGGTGTCTTTTGCACACAAGAAAGCGTAAATGTGTTCGACTTCCGCCTCCCAAATGGTATTGGCCTCAAAATACCTAGGCATGGTGCAATTGGCCACTCAATCTTCTCGCGTGGCGACTCCATATTTATCGGGAGCACCGAAGGACGATTGCCAATAAAAGGTGGTCCACGCTCGCGGGTGCAACACTACTCGTTGCGCAAGGGAAAGCTAGTGGCAACTTATGAATTCCCAGAATTCAATTCCCACTTTCACCACACTTTGATAACTCAGGTGTGGGGGAGCACCAATCTTGTCATGGGCATCTGTGGGATGGGATTATTTGTGTTTGATGCCCTCAACGATGAAGGATCTCCAATCTTTAGCATGGATCAGGGGAAAATAGGAGTGAAAGAAATCATTGGTCCTGATGACCTATATTGCCCTACATTTGATTATTTGGGATCACGGGTTCTTGTTATATCAAGGGACCGCCCTGCTTTTTGGAGGTATCTATTATAGCTATATGTATGCACAAAAGAAACTTGTTAGCCTGTAATGTTGCTTGATCTGTTTTCTTATGTAATGTTGGGTTGATGTAAGCATACTGCTTTTAATTATAGTTGTGAAAATATGGAATCAAGATACTCTTTGTTATGCTTCTATGCATATTGGGGCATGTTATGATGTAGTGCTTGCAAGTTAGTGATCTTCTTTTTCTCTTATGCACTTGCGTTTCACTAGATTTCTGATGATTGTTTAATGTTTACCTTGTTTTTAGATAATGTTTATCGGTGTCTATAAAATTAAGTGTGATCTGATAATAGGGGTGTATAACCAACCACCACAATAGTTGGTTGGTTTTGATTTAAAATGGAACGTTATATTTCTTATTATTCATGCAGGACAATGAAGGCTTGACTAGTTGGCTTGTTTCCTCGATGTATCAGCCATGGATTACTTTACCTCATCTTGTCAATAATCCAAATTGTCAATCCAACCCAATATCTTAGCTAATATTTTCAGCGAATTAATGGGTAGTCTAACAAGGTTAGATTCTACAAACAATTCTATAGAAAGCAATATAATGTAACTTTGTCATAAAAAATGATTTTATTTTATTTTATTTTTTATTAGCCCAGGGAGAGTTCAACACTTTTCTATCATCCTCTTTTATTCCACTGCCTTTTATTATTTTCATATTAAGCCAACTCAAAACTTAACTTGTGCTGACCAATAATTTCTCAAAGCAGAGAGTTGGTCTTGGTCTGGTGATATGACACTAAACCATAGTTAGAACCGTTTACCCCGCGCCGCCTACACATACCAAAAAAAAAAGTCTAAAGATGAGAATAATGCATGCGTGCGGTAGAGGCCGGAAGGGCAATGTCCAAGTATCTAAATGAAATGAAGATTAGCCCTTTCTTTAATAAAAAGGAAATTGAATAATGGAAAAAAATCATGCAAATGCATGTGATGCTATAATTGGTACAAGAATCAATATTTTATTTTTCAACTTTAATTGGACTATTGTATATAATTAGGTATGGGGTATGTTATGTGTGCTAATTCGAAGTATACATAGGCACTGGGCCGTGCCGAGCTCGGTCTGTTTATCTCGAACCCCGATCTGGCACAACTCTAGGCCTAGGGTTTGGTGGGCCATATCAGGCATGGCCTGTGGCTTGTCAGGCTCGCGGGCCTGATGAGTGGCTTTTTTTTTTTTTTAAATAATCAGCTCAAAGGGGTCGTGCTAGGCCCGTTTAGCATCGTTACAGGTAGGACTGGAAGTGGGCTCGGGCCGGACCCGCTTCGAGCCGGACTTCGATCTCGGCCCAAAACTATTCGGACCGGGCTCGGGCAGACCTTTGGCCTGGCTCGAGCCTGGCCCGGGCCTAAGCTCGAAGTCAGGCCCGATATTCCTTCCGCCCTCCAGCCCCTCCTCCGCCTTTACTTAGACTCCGGTACAATCAAATCGGAGTGGGAAGTCTCTCTCTCGATCGGAGTGAGCCGTTGTCAGAAAAAGACGATGAGTCGATGCCGGAGGTGGAGGCGGACTTGGCTGTGGGAGATGGCGGCTGCGGTGGAGGGGAGTCGAAGGTGTTGATGGTGGCGGAGCTCTTCGATCATCAGCTCTAGAGGTCTCAATCTCGGAGTGTCTTGTCCGGATCCTCCCGAAAGGGGTTTGAAAAGATGATCAACTTCAGATTGCTCGCGATCCGCGATAGATCCCGTCGGACGGTGTCCCACAAGGGCTCCATCAGCATGTTGGGCGGCGATTCGAAGCCGTCGGCCGCGATGCTGCCGCAGGAGCTCTCGATGGAGGGGACGCTCGGTGGCATGATAGTGGGAGCCTTCTGGTAGGCGGTGTTCTCCGATACTCCTCCATTCCCCCCGCCGACCTCCCCCTCCTGCTCCTCCTTCCTCTCCCTTGCCTCCGACCATTCCCTCCTCCGCTCATCCCCTCCCTTCGCAACAAGCTCGCCCAGGTCCGATTGGGTTTAGACCTTATACGGATTTGGATGCGGGCCAGCCCGATTGGGTTCGGATCGATCTCGGGCCCGGGCTCAGATCTGTATTTTTTCAAAAAAATCAGGCCTAAGCCCGACCTAAAGCCCGAAAAATTATTTCGGACCGAGCTCAGGTAGGGGTAGATCCCGACTCAGCCTGGTCCAGTTCCAGCCCTAGTTACGGACTGTGCCTAGCACGACCCTTTAATGCCGTTATGAGCTAGGTCCGGCCTGTAACGGCTATTTTTTTTTTAAAGTTGATAACGGTTATTTTTGGACTTTTTACCATTTTAACCCCTCAATAGCCATAAAAAGACTAATTTGAGGGGTATTTTAGAAAAATAAAAATATTGGATTCATATAAATACCCCCTCCTCTTCTATTTTTACCACACCAAATCAACTCTCCCCTCCTTTTCTACTACTTTTCTTCTAGCAATATTTAGTAAGTGTTCAATATTTAGCATTTAGCAATTTGTAAGTATTCAAGTGCTATACAAGAAAAGGATTAGTCCATCTATTGGAGCCTTGAAGGTCTTTGTTGAGGTCTTGAGGAGGAGTGAGGAGCACAAGAGGAAGCTTACAAGTCTTCGCCTATGGCTTATCTCTACTCAATTTCTTTGTTTGCTAATTTTTTTTATTTACATAACTCATATTTAGATATGATATTTTTTGATTAGAGTCATTTTGAAGTTTCCTCAGTTTCAAAGGGAGAAGAAACTACTATTCCTGCTCCTTCTAAAACCAATACTGAAAGATAAGACTTTACCTCTTCTTTCCGTAAGAGGACTAGTTCTGTATGGAATGGCTTTGAAAGAGTTATGATAGATGAGGTTTTAAAAGCAAAATGTAAAAATGTGCCAAATTGTATAGTTGTGCTAGTAGTGAGGGAACTGACCATTTGAAGAGACATCAAGAGAGCCATATTATGAGTGATGCTCATCTTCAAAGCACCCTTAATATATAAGGGAGTAGTCTTATAGGTAGTTTTACATATAATCATGAAAATCAAAGGAAAGTATTTATCAAATGGATGTTAAGAATGAATTACCTTTTAGCTTATGTGAGTCTTTTAATTTTATAATCTGCTTACAGAAGAACTAATAGACGTACATTTAGAAGTGTAGCTATGACTAATTTTTTAGTAATGAAATAAAGCTTAATTGGAACTCTCTCCATCCTAAATTCAAAAATATCATTAACTTTTGATATTTGGACAGCATCTATTGGTAGTTATTATTTTATTACTGTTACTGCTCATTATATTGATAATGATTGATTATTAAATAAATATATTTTTACTTTTCGTGCTTTTGATTTTTCATATTTTGAGCAATAAATTTCTAATGCTATTTCTCAAATTGTATGTGTATATGGTACTAATGATAAAATTATGTCTATTACTTTTGATAATGTATCTAATAATAATTCTACTGTTAGATTATTGAGAGACTCATTGCATCCCATTTTAAATAAAAATTTATTGCATATTAGATGTACATGTCATATTTTAAATCTCTCTGTTTAATTTGGCATGGGTATGATTTAAGATGTTACTATGAAAAATTAGAAATGTACTTTCTTTTATCCAAACTTCAAGTGCAAGACTTTAAAAATTTAAGTAAATGTGTGTAGATTATGGTAAACGTTTTAAAACATTTAAACTTGATGTAATTACTCGTTAGAACTTGACATATACAATGATATATGATGTATATCTATATAAAAATTTATTAAGTGCATATATTATTGATCATGGATTAGATTTTACATTGACTGAAACTGGTTGGGACAAAGGTAAAATTTTGGAAGAATTTTTAGTTAGTTTTTATAATGCTACAGAAAATCTTCTGATGTTTATTATCCGATCTCTTGTTCACTTTTACAACAAGCATATCTTATTAGCCAAAAATTTGCACAACATAGATATGATGATATTTTAGAACCTATTATTTATAAAATAGAATCTAAATAGAATGAGTATTAAGACAGAATATGTTTTATACATAACTTAGCTGCTGTATTTGATCCACATGTTAAATTAAGTAGTGTTTTGATCATATTGTGAAAATATAAATCAAGATCCTGAGCTCGCTAAAGCTGAAGTAAACTAACTTTTTTATGATATTTATGCTTTATATAATGATAAAATTCATGAATCTAGTGCTTCTCGTTCACAAACCTCCACTTTTTTTCTAGTATTTCTCGTTCATCATTTGTTTTCTCATTCATTGTACATAAGAGACATACACATGCTTCTTCAAATTTATCTTTATTTTTAAATAGTGAACATATATTTTATTTATGAAATGATCTTTAATCTGCATATGATGAAAATCAAATAGAAAATTTTGATATGTTAGTATGGTAGAAAAGTATTAAAATTTAATATCCTGTAATATCCGTCGTTGCATGTGATATCTTAGCTGTGCCAATGTCTACAGTAACATCGAAATCTATTTTTAGTATAGGTCAATAAGTTCTAGACGAAAAAAGTAGTAGGATGACCGACAAAATAATTGAGATGCTGCTCTGCTTCAAAGATTGGTTGGATACCGAGGTAAAATTTCAAGATAAAGATGGACATAATACAATATCTGACGATGATGGCGTCACAAACACTACTGACGATCAGTAAGATTTTCAATTATTAATTTTTCATATTGATAATTTTTTAGATTTATCTTTTAATTATTGAGGTGAGTCATCCCAATTTCTTCTCTTTCTCATTGTATTCGGAGGTCAGGCCTAGCCTCCTCCCCTCTATTGTACCATTTTGATTGTTATTAATAAATCGGTAGGGATCCACGCTAAACCTCTCACCATTAGAAGGTGGTTTTTTATTTTTACAAAAATAATTTCATATCTATTTTTAATTTTACTTCTTAACTCTTTTATAATTTATAAAAAAAATTATATTTTTTAAATTCAAAAAAAAAAGATTAGGTCAGCATGTAGGCCATGCCGGCCCAAGCTCTTTTGGGCCGTGTCGGGCTTGGATCGTAGGCCGCAAACCCTCAGCCCAGCTTGGCCCCTTCTAATGGGCTGTGCCTGACATGGCCCATTACTGTAGCTAATGGACCATGCTTGGCACGGCCCGTTTCATGCTGGGTCAGGCCATGTAATGGGCGGCCCGGCTCGTTGCCCATGTCTAGTTCTAAGCAAAGAAAATACTAGTAATTAATTATGTTAAAGATAAATTCATAGGGAAAGCATATCAAATATGAATATTTGTGAATCACCGGCTTGTTTTTCCACCATTTTGTAGGAGTGGTCCTTTTTTTATAAAAAATAAAGATTAATGATTTTTTTGCAAAATTCTTTTTCCATGTTTTCCTACTCCCCCTCTTTTTTTAATTATTAAAGTTTTTGACCTTTTTGTTCCCTTTGTGTTGTGGAGCTTCTTTTGATGAGGGGTGTTGCAGGAGGAGTGAACTTTAGTCCCACATCGGTTGTTCAGTCAGGCAACTTTATCTTATAAAGTTTGGAGTCCCCTTTCATGTGAGGTGTCTTTTTCAAAGGCAAAGCTATGTGGTCTCGTGTGGGTCAGAGGCCATGGCCTACTCCGCATGGGTCTAGGGTTATGGCTTATCTCACGCTGACCAAAGCGGATAATACCTCACGTCGGATTGAACCCGAGATCCGACTTTATGAGCCTGACTTGACCGACCGCCACACTGGTGGCCCATGCAGGTCTCTCAATATATAGTGTCTCCTCAGTAAAGATCTAAGCTGAAGGGGGAATTTGTTTGGAGTAGACTGTGGTTCTCTGATTGGGGGGCCTACTGTTGCAGAGGGAGTGAACTTTAGTCTCACATCGGTTGTTCAGTCAGACAATCTTATCTTATTAGGTCTGGAGCCCCCTTCTCACGTGAGGCACCATTTTCAAAGACAAAGCCATGCGTTCTCATGCGCGTTAGGGGCCATAGCCTATCCCGTATGGGTCTGGGTCCACGGCCTACCTCATGCTGATCAAAGTGGACAACACCTCACATCGGGTTGGATCTAGAATCCAACCTCATTAGCCTGACTGGACCGACCGCAACATTGGTGGCCCATGCAGGTCCCCCAATATACAGTATCTCCTCGATAAAGATTCAAGCTGAAGGGCGAATTCGTCTGGAGTAGGCTATGGTTCTCTGATTGGGGGGGCTACTGTTGTAGAGAGAGCGGACTTTAGTCTCACATCAGTTGTTCAGTCAGACAACCTTGCCTTATAAGGCTTGGAGCCCCCCTTCTCACATGAGGTATCTTTTTCAAGGGCAAAGCCATGCGGTCTCGTGTGGGTCAGGAGCCATGGCCTATCTCGCGCAGGTCTGGGGCCACGGCCTACCTCATACTGACCGAAGCAGACAATACCTCATGTCAGGTTGGATTTGAGATCTGGTCTCATGAGCCTGGCTTGACCGATTGCAAGAAAGGGCTCTTGAGGTAGCTCTTTGGGCTGAAGCTAATCATGGATTTAGCTCTTCTTCTGGTTTTGGTAAGATTGAGAAGCAAATTTCTATTATTTTTGGATTGAATAGATAAAAGATTTTGTGAGTTTTGTAGAGTTATATGCTATTTGCATAATTACATACTGATGATGATCCTTAAATCCTCACTTCATTTCATCGTGATATCTAAATCTCCTAATGCTCCATTTTTTTAGTTTGATCTGAAACCTTCGCTACCTTCTAGTGGAGCCGAGTTCCTATGGAAGGGTAGAGGAGGAAGAGAGGATAACCCCAGGCACATGAAGCTTCAGCTCTCTTTTTTTTGAGAGAAAAAGAAGCCAAACGCCATCCATTATTAAATGATAAAAGAATCAGGATTTGTACAATGTAAGGAATTGTGAAAACAGAGAAGAAAAGAAAAGAAAATAAAAAAATAGAGCCTTTGTTATAGAGGTCAAAAAAACAAAAGATTAGAAGTCAAAGAAATGTTAAAAGATTATGCTTGCTTCAAATGGGCCTCAAAGGAGTAGTCTTGATTGCTAGCTGGAGGAAAGCTTCGGACTAAATCACACCCTCAACCATGTGAGTTTTTAAATTATTATATGACAACATAAAAAAATTAACCTTCTTATATTCCTACTATTTTTTTATTTTTTTAGCCCTTTAATCAATGTAACAATCTTTATAATTTTATTTTTTATATTAAATCAATGGTTTAACATCTTACAACTTATTTATTTTTTATTGATTATCTATTTTTGATGTCATAATCTTATTATATATATATATATATAATTTAGTATTTATCAGATGATTTATTTTTAAAAAATATATAAAATTAAAAGCAACGGAATAACATAAGTAGGAGACGTTGGCAATGAAGCTGAGACCGCGATAGTTGGAGGTATGGTTTGAGAATTGTCGCATCTGGTGTCTGCACCTTAATAGATCTTTTTGTAGTTTTCATAGACGGTGGTGATTTTAGAATATATATTAATGAGCAGAAAAAGAGAAGCATTATACCATCCTATTAAAGGATTGGGAAGAGGGAGAGGAAGATAGTGGTGAAAAGGAGCAAGAAAATGGACAGTCTTATTTCCGCATAGAGCTTATGGATTTTTTGGATTCTGGCATATTGATCATTGGAGGTGGAAGAGGTGTCACTACCACCTTGAAAAAAGAATCATGGCCGCATTTCTTCTTTCATGAATTTCATCTTCGAAGAATGTATTACATTTAAAAAATCAAAAAATTATTTAATAAATTAATTTTTTTTTAAAGATAATTTGGCCGTTTCATGTATGTTGTTAACAGTGTTGGAACTTAAATGAATGGCTGCGGTATGTTGCATGCAAATGTTAAGTTTTGAGATCTAATTCAAAAAATTAAAAATTTTGAAGTATAAGTTCAAGATTTTGAAAGAATATTTTTAAAATTTATTTTTTATATTATTTTTTCTCTTTCCATATAAAAGCACACACACTCATTCTTCTCGAGAAAAAGATAAAAATATCATAACCTTTTCAATAGAATAAGTGTAGAGCCAAAGATTTAATCTTAATCCAATATGAACTTGGATCTTAATGCTATTAAAACCAATGACCAACCAGCTAAATAGAAATCCTGATAATATTAAAGGAAATGAATTTCAACAGCACAAACGTAGAGGTTAACCATGCAATGTCGATCGTTTATCACAAAAAAAAAAAAAAAAAAAAGGAAAAATCATGCCATCTTGATCATCCAGCAGAGGCTTCATCATGACTTGAAACTTGCAGCGAGCATATTTGAGGAAGGAGTAGAGAAGGCTCGATCCAGATCTGTGGCGGCCAATTCCACTCAGAATCGGTCAAACGGGAATCATAGCGCTGGCAACTTGCATCTTTCAAATTGAACGCTGCCACGTCACGCTTGCCGCCCGGTCCCATAATGTCCCCATCTGTGTAGTCATTGGTGAAATAGATGCAGCTGCTCGTAAGCTCGGGGAATTCGCGCGTGGATAGTGCCATCGAGCGGCTACGCCCGAGGAACAGGGCGACATCACCCAAGTCTTCGACCTCCGACCAATCCTTCCGTCTCTCGTCGAGCTTGAAGATGGCAAAGTCTACGGCCATCCTCGCATCGTCGGGAAACATGGCGTAACCCCTCTGGCGCCGATTCCCGTCCATCAGGAACCAGTGCGTGTCTTTCCACACCTGGAACACATCCTCACCGTCCGGTGACTCCACCAGGTACCTTTGCTTGTAGCGGCCCCGCTTCGACATTTCCGAATCGGGACCTGCTACACATGTCACCATCGGCGAGCCCGGCGCATCGAGATCGAAGACCATGAGAGCCCCGCTGGTGCTCAGGGCGTGGAGCAGCCCCTTGCGAAAGATGATATCCATGAAGGTCAGCGGTTGTGGTGGTTGGAGCTCGGTCCATGACTCGTCCCCAGCACGCGCGAATGCCAGATCGTTGAATCCTCCGTGGATGACCGCCACGACTGCGGAGGAGGGGTGAAGGATTGCCCTGAAATAGTAGCACCAGCGCATGTGCTCCAATTCATACGGCACCTCTCCCAGTTCATCAACCAGGAGGATATAGTCGGTGATTCGGCCGTCGGAGTCACGGATGGCACCGGCGACATCGGAGAACGTCGTCACGGATGGGAAGGCCAAGGATGCCCCGGTGAGCGGATTGAGAGCGTGCAGCTCCGAGACCTCGTCGGTGGTGAACAGCCACCCCTCGGAGGATCCGATGCAGCCGCGGCCGTGGATCTCCGGGAGGTGGATTTTGTACATCTTCTGGTCCGGGCGGCTGAAGAAGCGGCGGGTGTCGGGATCCCTCGTGCTATCGGAAAGCATCAGCCATGGGATCTGCGGCTTCGGCAGGCAAGGCCTCTCGGCCACCGTCGAACACCATGAGCGGCAGACGGCAGCGAACCGGAGGTAGTCGGCCACCTCCAGACGGCCGAGTATGAGAGTCTGTAGCTCGGGAAGAAGGCCGGCCCAGGACATGGCAGCTAATCAATATTTCTCTCTCGCTCTCTGAATCCCAGCTATCTACCCAACCCAACTATTTATACCGTACGATATCAGAATCCTGTTTCGACCACGACTGGGACTCCTTTATCAAAAAGACTTAGACTAGGATTCCGGGCTTTTATAACGGAAACGACGGGATACTGCTTGTGCCCAAATTTAGAAATCAACCATGAATCTATTTGAGTTTGACTGATCATGTCCTAGGCTTTTCTTTAATGTAAAAACTTACAAACATCAGTGGATGAATGGATTTGGATTACCATTAATATTTGTTATCTTATATATCTATTGGAGAATACCCACCGACCGACCGACCGACGGTCGGGGGACCGACCGACCGACGGTCGGGGGACCGACCGACCGACCGACAGCCGGAGCGACCGACCAACGGGCGTCCTCACCGGCCAATTAACGGCCCATAACCGACTGAGGATGTGTCGGTCGGGCATACTTTTCCCGACCGACTGAACCTGGAAGTCTGATGGCCGACTCACGTAAGACTCGCTGACCAACAGAGGGGTCTGAATCTCCACCCGACGCCACACAGCTGGCCACCGACCTCGACTCCTCTGATCGCCGTACAGCCGCCAGAGCTTGTCAGATCTGACAGCAACATGCGGCACTGCCACCTAGGGGCATTGTCCTGCCTAGGGCATTGTCAACCCTAGTGATTTGACAGCCCCACGGCGATATGACACTTTTACGATGACTCTGACAGTCTACAGTGAGTTGACAATTCCTCAATTGTCTGCGCCATTAATGACGGCGCCATACCACGCTCCACTATATATATCGGGGAAGGCAACAGTGCAGGGGACCTCCACTTCTCGACTTCGAAACTACAGGCTCGCTCCTCCCCCCCCCTCTCTCTCTCTCAATTGAGCTCTCTGTCTTCATTTCACTGTTGCCCAGTCACCTCTCTGACTTGACCGTCAGAGGGTCCCCGCCGGAGCCGCCTCCGGTCAGTGTGGACTTCCCTTTTTGCAGGTGCTCGCTCTCCGGCGATCAGACGACGAGGCGATTGGCCGCAACAGATTGGCGCGCCAGGTAGGAGGACTGATGACGAAGACAAAAGCCCAGCGATCGAGGATCACCGGGTCGGCGAGGCACTCCAACCGCCGGGAAGAGGCCTCCCCGCCACCCTCAGCGGCGGAACCCAGCTCTCCACACCCCGCGGTGACCACGGAGGCGCAGATCGCGGCCATCGTACGGCAGATGACCGTACTGACGGATGCGGTCAAGAGCCTCCAGCAACAACCGACGGCCCGTCCGATGCCCTCCAGGAGCAGCCGCCGACGCCCGCGCCGATCCCCGTCGCCTCCTCGCGAGCGCCCGCAACAGCGCTCCCACGGAGAGGAGGAGGGACGGCCATGGCGCGATGACCGACAGTCCCAGCAGGCCCCCGACCGATAGTCGGGTCTCGCCACCCCGACGAAACCAAAAGTCACTCCGGCAACAGACTCCAAGGCCGACACGCACCAGGTATGATTCCTACACTCCTCTCTCCACTCCTCGTGCACAGATTCTAATGGAGATCGAGGGGGAAGAATACCTGCGACGGCCTCCGCCTCTGAAGGCAAAAGGCCTCGACCGTCGGAAGTACTGCCGATTTCACCGAGGCCACGGCCACAACATCGAGCAATGCATCTAGCTTAAGGATGAGATTGAAGCCCTCATTCGCCGGGGGTATCTCGGTAAATTTTGGAAGAACCCACCGACCCAACCAGTTGCCGATCGGTGACCCCAGCCGACCGAAGAAGCGACGACTAATCGGCCGACGGCCGGGGTCATCAATATGATCTCCAAGCGGCTGGGCCCGGGGACGTCTGCGGGAGGGGAGCCGACGAAAAAGCCGCGCCCGGATGACGTAATCACTTTTACGGAGGAAGACGTTCGGGGTATTCAAACTCCCCACGACGATGCTGTTGTTGTTTCGACAACAATAGCAAACTATGATGTAAAAAGAATTTTTGTTGATAATGAAAGTTCGACAAATGTTTTGTTTTACTCGACCTTCTCCCGGATGCAACTGTCAACCGACCGACTTAAGAGGATCTCTATGCCCTTGATCGGCTTTGCCGGGGGTGCTGTCGCAACGGAAGGAGAAATTACCCTGCCTGTGACGGCCGGCATCGAACCACGACAAAGCACGGTCTACTTAACTTTTGCGGTCGTCCAAGTGCCTTCGGCCTACAACGCCATACTTGGACGACCCGGACTAAACGCCGTCAAGGCAATCGTCTCGACGTACCATCTCCTCGTTTGGTTCCCAACCAAAAATGGGATCGGAGAGATGCGCGGGGATCAACAGCTCGCCCGACGATGCTTCCAGATCTCCGCTCAAAACGACGAGTTGAGGGGCTCCCTGATGATCGACAAACTGGACCAACGAGAGGAGGAAGAATGAGGTTCGCCGGCCGAGCAGCTCGTGTCGATCCCGATAGCGGAAAATCCTGACCGGAAGGTTTGGGTCGGGTCTCAATTGCCCGACCCCGAACGACGACGATTGACGGAGCTGCTGACGGCCATTGCCGACATATTTGCTTGGTCGGCAGCGGATATGTCGGGCATCCCCCCAGAGACTATAACCCACCGACTCAACATCGACCCGACGATGAGGCCGGTGAGGCAGAAGAAAAGGTCCTTCGCTCCAGAGAGGCAAAGGGCCATCGACGAAGAAGTGGACAAGCTACTCGAAGCGGGCTTCATCCGAGAATCCACGTATCCCGATTGGCTCGCCAATATTGTCATGGTCAAAAAAGCCAACGGAAAGTGGAGGATTTGCATCGACTATACCGACCTAAATCGAGCCTGCCCAAAAGATAGCTTTCCACTTCCAAAGATCGACCAGCTGGTGGACGCGACGTTCGGATTTCGACTGCTCAGCTTCATGGACGCCTTCGCCGGATACAACCATATCCGAATGGTGCCTGAAGACGAGGAGCATACCGCCTTCGTGACTCCCAAGGGCCTCTATTGTTATCGGGTGATGCCCTTCGGACTGAAGAACGCCGGCGCCACCTACCAGCGACTTGTCAATAAGGTCTTTAAAGAACAGATCGGGTGCAACATGGAGGTATACGTGGACGACATGCTGGTGAAAAGTGCGCAGATCCCAGATCATGTTCGGGATCTCGAGGAGACCTTCCGCACTCTACGACGACATCGAATGAAGCTTAATCCGACCAAGTACGCTTTTGGGGTGACCTCAGGGAAGTTCCTCGGATTCCTCGTTTCTCAGAGAGGGATTGAGGCCAACCCTGAGAAAATAAAGGCGATCCTCGACATGCATCATCCGAACACCAAGAAGGAGGTCCAACAGCTGAACGGAAGAATCGTCGCTCTCAGCCGGTTCATTTCTCGATCAGCTGAAAGGTGCCTCCCATTTTTCAAAACTTTGCGATAGGCAAATGGTTTTTCTTGGTCGGATGAGTGCCAACGGGCCTTCGAAGATCTGAAGAAGTACTTGGCTTCCCCGCCGCTACTCGTAAAGCCGCAGGTCGGGGAGACCTTGTATCTCTACTTGGCCACATCCTCTGAGGCGGTCAGTTCGATCCTCGTCCGAGAAAACGAGAACCGAACCCATCAGCCTATCTACTATACCAGCAAGGTGCTCCACGGCACCGAAGCCAGATATTTGGAGACGGAAAAGATGATTTTCACCCTGACCGTCTCCGCACAACGACTCCGTCCATACTTCCAGGCTCATGCCATAGTGGTTCTCACCAACCAGCCCCTGAGGGTGATATTGCACCGACCGGATACATCTGGACGACTGGCAAAGTGGGCGATGAAGCTCAGCGAGTTCGACATTCAGTACCGACCGCGGCCTGCCTTGAAGGCTCAGGTCTTAGCCGACTTTATCGCCGAGTGCCCGACAACCGACCAAGGGTCGGGAGCTGAAGACCCGGGACGAGACGCGGTCTCCGAGCCAGATCCGGTCTCCACCTGGGTATTGCACATCGACGGAGCTTCAAATGCTCAGGGGAGTGGGGCAGGGCTCCTGCTCACAAATTCGGATGGGGTGATCACCGAGTACGCCCTCCGATTCGACTTCAAGGCCTCTAACAACCAAGCCGAGTACGAAGCACTCCTCGCTGGCTTGAGGATGGCGAGGGAACTGGGCGTCGACAGCCTCCGGGCATTCTCCGATTCTCAGCTGATCGTGGGGCAGGTCAAGGGCGAATTCGAGGCACGAGATCCGACCATGATCAAATACCTTCAGAAAGTGAAGGACCTCTTAGCACGCCTCAGGTATTTTAAAATTTCCCACATCCCTAGGTCGGAGAACGCCCGTGCCGACACACTCTCCAGACTGGCGACTTCGGCTTTCGACTCTTTGGGTCGGACGTTCGTGGAGAACCTCGAGCAGCCGAGTGTCGACCGGGTCGACGAGGTGCTACAACTAACGGCCGAACCAAGTTGGATGGATCCGATCGTTCGGTATTTGACCGACGGGATCGGCCCCGAGGATCCCGCGGAGGCCAAGCGGCTCCGATGGTCGGCCTCCCAATATGTGATCATGGACGGCCGACTCTACAAAAGGTCATTCTCCCTCCTCTTGCTTAGGTGCTTGGGACCGACCGACGCCGACTATGCTCTCCGAGAAGTGCACGAAGGGATTTGCAGAAATCACTTGGGGGGCAAGTCCCTGGCCTACAAGGTCCTGCGACAGGGTTACTACTGGCCTACCATGAGGAAGGATGCGGCCGAGTTGGTCCGGAGGTGCGAACCTTGTCAGAAGTACGCCAATGTTCAACACCAACCGGCCAGCCAAATTGCTCCTATTGTTGCTCCATGGCCCTTCGCTCAGTGGGGGGTCGACATTCTCGGTCCCTTTCCTCCAGCATCGGATCAAAGAAAGTTCATAGTTGTCGCCATCGACTACTTCACCAAATGGGTGGAAGCCGAGCCCCTGGCGCAGATTACCGAGCGGAAGATGGAGGACTTTATCCAAAAATCCATCATCTTCAGGTTCGGATTGCCGCATACCATCATCACCGACAATGGGCAACAATTCGATAACCAAGACTTCAGAGACTTCTGCGCCAGGTTCCACATCACGCACCGACTGACTTCAGTCGGGCACCCACAGTCCAACGGTGAAGTCGAGGTGACCAACCGGACCTTACTCCACGGACTCAAAACCCGACTGAATGAAGCCAAAGGCCTCTGGGTCGAAGAGCTAGGCTCCATCCTGTGGGCTTACCGAACGACCCCCCGCATTCCGACCAGGGAGTCGCCTTTCAGCTTGGCCTACGGGACGGAGGCGATGATCCCACTCGAGGTTGGACTGCCGTCTTCGAGGGTCGAGCGGTATCAAGAGCCGGACAACTCCGATTGTCGGAGGGCCGACCTAGACCTCCTTCCCGAACTGCGAAACGAGGCTCAAATTCGCATGGCTTCGTACCGACAGAAGGTTGCTCGGTATTACAACGCCAAAGTCAGACCAAAGCTCTTCAGGCCTGGCGACTTGGTCCTGAGAAAGGCAGAGGTCTCGAAGCCCCTGGACCAAGGAAAGCTGGCTCCGAACTGGGAAGGGCCCTACAAGGTAGCAGACACCTATGGTCTGAGAGCCTACCGACTGGAAACCCTTGAAGGGAAACCCATTCCCCGAACGTGGAACGCCGACAATCTGAAGTTGTATTACCAATGAACTTTGTACTTGTCCAGTCGGAATACAAATCCGATTTGAAATCTCAGAGTTTTAACTCTTCGACTAACGATCCGCGCTCACCAAGGTCAAGCCCCGACATGCCGACTTGGACTTGGTATCCGCCTGAAACCGACGACCCTATCGTCGGTAACGCATCGGACTCATACGAGGACCGATACACTTATATCGACGGGAGCTACACTCTTTCGACCTTCGACGACACATCGGACTCTTACGAGGACCGATGCATCTATATTGACGGGAGTTGACACTCCTTCTACGGTCGAACTTCCGGGCCAGACCATCGGCTGACATGCCGGTCGAGCCCCGACCAAAGAAAGGCAAAATGCCTGCACGACCGACGTCGCGACTCCCGACCGAGCTACGGCCGATCGAAGGATATTCGGCTTACCACCGTCTATCGCACAATGCGACCTCAGTCGCATTCATGATTCACCGACCGGGCTACGGCAGGTCGGAAGATATTCGGCTTACCACCGTATATCGTGAGACGCAGCACGGATACCTGACACAAGAGTATCGGGGCCCGACTTATCGGTGCTCCCTCGGCTGAATGCGCCGGACGACATTCGACTGAACGCGTCAGAGGGGACCCGACTACCGAACCTTTACCACGGTCGGTCGGCTCCCGACTCAACGGACGCGCCCGACTGACGATCTTGACCATCAAAGGCCGATTGAAAGTCGGGACTTGGCCTACCTACGTGGCGGTGTGGGCTGCATAACGTCCTAACCGACCTATATAAATTGGCAACTCACGTGTTCGGATGCATTCCACAACTCATGAAAGAAAGGAAAACAGACGGAGGGAAAAGTTAAGTTTAAAAATTGATTTCATTCAAAGTCAAAAGAAGTTTACAAAGTCAGGCCGAAGCCCGATTACAAGTGTTCTAAAAAAGGAAAAGACAAAAGAAACCAAAAGTCGGCAAGGCCGCGATCATCCTTCCGAGTCGATCTCTTTGACCGACGGAAGATCGAGGATAACCGGTGTATCGACCACGATCGGCGCTGGGTCGACGGCCGAAGTAGGACCGTCGGTCGGCGGGGGGCTGGCAGTCGGCGCCACATGCTCCGGGATGGCTTCCTCCGCCACGACGATGCCTCCCGATGGAGGGTCGGCCATCTCTTCAGTGACTTGCTCCTCGGCCCCCGGCGGGACGATACTGCTGAGGTCCAGCTCCGGGTACAGGGCCTGGACCGCATCCCGACCGTCTGACGACGACAAGATGGGATGTCTGACACCTGACGCCGACGTAACACCTGACGCCGACGTGACATCTGACACCGACTAGACGTCTGACGCCAGCGAATCGCTTGGCATTCATGAGACGCCTGACATCGTATCAACCCGCGGTACGGTCGGAATCTGGCATACGACGAATCCACTCCTTTTCGTCCGGGGTTGCTGCCCAAATAAAGGCATCGGCCAGCTCACCGTCCGACTCAAGAGTGGAGGGGGGCAACTGTTGGGGAATACCCACCGACCGACCGACCGACGGTCGAAGGGACCGACCGACCGACCGACGGTCGGGGAGACTGAGAGGGACCGACCGACCGACTGACGGTCGGAGGGACCGACCGACCGACAGCCGGAGCGACCGACCAACGGGCGCCCTCACCGGCCAATTAACGGCCCATAATCGACTGAGGATGTGTCGGTCGGGTATACTTTTCCCGATCGACTGAACCTGAAAGTCTGATGGCCGACTCACGTAAGACTCGCTGACCAACAGAGGGGCCCGAATCTCCACCCGACGCCACTCAGCTGGCCACCGACCTAGGATCGGTCGACTCCTCCGATCGCCGTACAGCCGCCAGAGCTTGTCAGTTCTGACAGCAACATGCGGCACTGCCACCTAGGGGCATTGTCCTGCCTAGGGCATTGTCAACCCTAGTGATTTGACAGCTTCACGGTGATATGACACTTTTACGGCGACTCTGACAGTCTACAGTGAGTTGACAATTCCTCAATTGTCTGCGCCATTAATGACGGCGCCATACCACACTCCACTATATATATCGGGGAAGGCAACAGTGCAGGGGACCTCCACTTCTCGACTTTGAAACCACAGGCTCGCTCCTCTCCCTCTCTCTCTCTCTCTCGATTGAGCTCTCTGTCTTCATTTCACTGTTGCCCAGTCACCTCTCTGACTTGACCGTCGGAGGGTCCCCGCCGGAGCCGCCTCCGGTCAGTGTGAACTTTTCTTTTTGTAGGCGCTCGTTCCCCGGCGATCAGACGACGAGGCGATTGGCCGCAACATATCCATTACATATTTGGTTCTCAAGGGAGAAATTACTGGGGTGCTTAAGTAAATCAATCAAGTTGCAAAATCGTTCCGAACTGCTAATATTCATCCGGTTTGTATCGATTTTTTTCAGACTCATTTTGATTTTAATTTAAAAATTTTGAAAATTGACCTGATTTTAATTTTAATTTTGAAAAATTTAATTTAAACCTAACACACCCATGGTCTAATTTCAAATTTTAAAAATGCAATTTATGTATTCTTGTGAGTGGGTGTGTAATATGAACTATCATTGGTTCACTTATATTTTTTCTTAATCCTAGCAATCATTGCATCTATATTTAACTTATCTTATAAATTACCTATTTAGCTCATCTCATAGGCTGCTCATTTGGTATGGTTAGAAAAATTAAATTAGATAGTAGTTTATTTAGCACATCATCCGAGCTGTCCATTTGACACAAACCACATAGTCCACAATTTGATAAACTAAATCAAACTTAACTAAAACAATTTTTGCGGTTCTATTCAAACCGATTTTTCTATGTAGTATATTTTTATTTCGATTTTGATGGTATAAAATCAATTCAAATTCATTTGGTTTGAAAATTGATCCCAAACTAATCTGAGTTGAACCATGCATATCCTTATAAATTATGTTTTATATTCTACCTCAGGTATTTGTAGCAAAATACTAGAATGAGTTTCAAAGATCCAAATGTAACGATCTCATGTCAGCGAGAGAGAGAGAGAGAGAGAGAGAGAGAGAGAGAGAGATGCTTATACTAACTTTCTCCCCACACAAGTTGGTTTAGTTCAACATTCTTATTCATAGCAACCGTTCACACATTCACACACCACACTTTTGAGACTAAGCAGTTCATATCCATATTGCGGTCATTATTTAAGCTAGCCAGGAAGCCGGAGAGGCCGCCCCTTTATTTACCACACACGTGATACTACTACATACTGAAGGCTTTAAGCTTCATCGAGCAAAAGCCTCAGTCCGCAACGACTTGGAGCTTCATGCCTGCAGCGCAGTGGCCAGGAAGGCTGCAAATGAAGTAGTTGGCGCCTTTCTTCAGAGTAAACTTGTCGTTGCCCGTCGTCGCTGCCTTCGAGGTGTCAGACGCCTTGCAAGTTTTGTAGCCCGCAGCACTCACCGGCACCACGTTGTGTGCACCGGGTTGGTAATTGAAGACTGCCAGAGTCCAAACAATAACAACAGTAACCCAAAATCAACAATAACAACAAACAAAAATCTCATTATATCCATCATCAAATTTGAAAAAAAATAAAAATAGAAAACCAAGGAGAAAGCTGATATTTTGAAATCCAACCACTAATTAATGCTCGAAAATAAGATGCATAAATAAATAAACATTGACAATACAAAAGCAGAGATCAAATCCCCCATAATCTTAGTAGTTGTAGGATATTCCTGCTGGGAGGACATGGGTTGTATCTATCCCGCGAAAGAAGGATTTACCTTCCGTCATGCAAATCCACTATTGGATTGTGTGATGATTATTTCGAGATCTATATAAATGGATGAATGAAGAAATTTGGAGTGCTTTAATATGTATGCAAAGTGCAATCCAATATTTAACGTCTACTATAACAAAAATATTTTTTGACAGCAAATTGCATACGGTATTCTTATTATATGCCGCTACATTTATTTTTTTTGCTGCATTTTGATAAAAATGCTGCTTTCTTTAAATAAGCGACTTTTTATTAGTGTTACTTTATTATAAATGTCACTATAAATTTTTATTTTACGACATATAATTTAATGTGCTGAAAATCATAACTGCTATTATGGTATTTAACTAATATACTGATAAATAATATCATAATTTATAAGATTTTAAAAAATTACAGTTAAATTTTAAATTATTAATTATTATATAGAGCTT
This sequence comes from Elaeis guineensis, assembly GCF_000442705.2. Classification (NCBI taxonomy): domain Eukaryota; kingdom Viridiplantae; phylum Streptophyta; class Magnoliopsida; order Arecales; family Arecaceae; genus Elaeis; species Elaeis guineensis. The sequence goes on from NC_026008.2 coordinate 46,067,974, forward strand.
GATTTAGTCACACTGATCTCATAAAATATGTTATTATACATATATATCTTAGTGTTACTTATTTAATGATATGAACGAATATTAATAAATTAAATAAATTATTTTTATATGTTAATAATATAAGTTGTAGTTTGGTAATTAAGAGCTAGTCATTAGAAAGATCTTTATCAATATTTTTTTAAAAATATCGATAATTAATTGTCGGCACCATCTTAAGATGGTATATAAAAAAATACTACGAAAATATCGATAAAAATATTCATAATATTCTTTATAACCTATATTGATATTTAAAAATATTATTAATAATTATTTTTATTACAGTGATTGCGAGCGAAAGCCAATCATCCTTTCACATGCATGATACAACCCAAACCCTTCCTACCAAGGCTAGTTTTGGCACGTCAGGTTTCAATTAAGGCGTCGGTACAGTCACCGTCGCCATTTCCACAGCCTTCGGGGCCATATCGTTTATGTCATAAAGCCAAAAAAAAATGTTGAGAGCATGAGAAAAGAGGCCAAGGCAAAAGGCCAAAAAAAAAAGTTGAGAGCATGCATGAGAAAGAGACCAAGGGTATCTCCAGCAGCGAAGGTGTTTTCATTGGCCCAGTCGGCGTACGACAATGAGAAGCCCCACCCCTGCGAATCCCCAACGACATGGGTGGCTGCGAGAGTGTGGAACGGCGCGCACATGATGAGCAACAGGGCTAGGAACACTGCCGTGGTGCAACTGCCTCTTCCCATGGCCATTCTCTAGAGTGGGACTTGTGAGTGTCTTAGTAGGAATAGAGTTGAGAGTGAAAGCTGAGGCTTCTCCTTCGATGCGAGGAGCACCATGCTCCCAGGGTTGCATTTATAGAAAACTAGAGAGGAAGTGGGTTCTCTCCAGCGTTGAATTTTATATGTGGCTCTGTTAAGTTATCCTACCACGATTGGATGCGAGTCCCTTCCTCTACAAATCATGGCCACGTCAAGCCACCAGTCGGTAAGGATAAAGCAAAGAGATGTTCTAGTGATATGACGCGGAACCAAAGAACGTCAACTCCATGCCCCCTACACATATACCAAAAAAAAATAAAATGTCTAAAGATGAGAATAAGGCATGCGTGCAGTATTAAATTCCACGATTGGGGCGGAGGCTGGAAGGGTAATGTTCAAGAATCTAAATAAAACAAAGGACTGGCCCTTTCTTTAGGGAAAAGGAAAATGAATAATGATAAAAAAAAAAAAAAAAACATACAAATGCATGCGATGCTATAATTGGTATATGAATCAATATTTTATTTTTCAACTTTAATTGGACTATGGTATATGGTTAGGTAAGGTGAATGTTATGTCTGCTAGTTCCAAGTAAAGAAAATACTAGTAATTAAATAGAAGACAAATTTTTGTGAACAGTCAGCTTGTTTTCCCACCATTTTGAATGGTCCTTTTATGTAAAAAGAAAAAAAAAATAATGATTTTTTCTGCAAAATTCTCTTTCCATGTTTTCCTATTCTCTATTTTGAGATCCTTTTTAGAATGGAAATTATAGGATTTATTGTTCGAGGTAAAGAGTGGAAATTATAGTTGAGTGGATCTAGTGCTGATCTAGATTCAGGCCTATGGCTCTACTGACTCAGTATATCCAGTAACATGATAGTGATCAAGTGGCATGGTCTCATGAAATTCAGGGGATGTTACAGCTATGAACTAGAGCCCTGTCAATCTGATGACCAACTTTAGAATTAACAGCAAATTATCTTGAGATAACTCTGAAAGACTCAATCTCCAAGTAGAAAGACAGCACATTGGCTTGGTTTTCATAATGACGTAGGGACCGAATTATCAGCCCATTGTTGTTAGTTTATGGTGGAGATCTACCAAGACACTAATCTAATCTAACATGATTATGGGTGCAAAACCTAATTAAAGCGATAGGTTTATTGCTTGTGGACATCACATTTCAGTGATGCATTTTAGTGGTGCAAATCTACAGCAAGGCCACCATGTGAGTAGGATTAGAAAACTAGCGTTAGAAAGGGCGGCGTGCCTGTAAAATTTGATTCCACCTAGATCTGCACGTTTAATCTGTTATCTAATTACATTTTCCTGGCTGTCCAACATCAACTTTAGAATTAGAATTTGCTTTGCATGATCTGGCCGCTATGGTGTGCTTAAAAGTAGGACCACTTATTTTCTTAACCATTCTATTCTTGCAGTTTTAATGAACTATCAAGCTCCCAAGAGACAGTCGCTTTTGAAACAATACAACACTGTGGGGGCATGCTTCCTTTCTTTCAATCCTACAACCTCTTTGTAGTTCAGCCCAGTGGTTGGCGGACTGCAACATGGGAGGTATGGCTTTTTTAATTTCAACCAAGCTTGAAGCAGGCACGGTTGTGACTAAATCTTTCCGAACAACTGTGTCACCCAAAAGTGCGCCTACACTTCCTAAATAACAGAGTAAATGGTCGGGTTGAGAATGTTTTCACTGGTGTGATGGATCGGCAAACTACATTTTTTTTTTAAGTAGTAGTAAGCATTCCCGTTCACGGGTAAATATTCGTTGCAACGGTGATACAACGTCAAACTTGTAACAAGTCAATGAAAATACTTGCATTTCATTGATTGTCGTATATTTCATCCATTTCTATGATGATATCCCACACTACCCCACCCAGTCCCGATTTTTGATTGGCTCGTTGCAAGTTTGACGTAGTATCACCGTTGCAACGAATATTTACGGCCTAACTTTTTTTTTCTCTTGAGTTTACGAATTAATTTACTGAGTTTTAGGGATGTGACATTACATGCAAAGAGATTTGCACCCATACCTCCGTAGCATTGGATAATATAAGGTGTTGATAGGGATGGTCAGAATGTGGATGTTATGGCTGATAAATAGCTATCTGACCTTCCACTAAGTTAGTGGCCGATCTTTATAGATGCGGATCTGGTAGTGGAAAGCAGGTTGCTGATTTATTGCTGCTAGAGGAGATGCGGTGGAATTCCACCTTAGCGGCGTAGTTGTTTGGGGAGCATTTGGCAGTGAGGGTTCGGATGCTTGTGTTATAGCCCAAGCCCAAGCCCGATTTAAAAGACCCAAGCCCATTAAAAAAAAAAAAAAAAAAAAAACTGGGAGAACAGGGGATCGGGAAGAAGACTCCTGGTAGGAGTCTTCTTCTCCGATCAAACCTCGGAATCGGGAGTCCTAGGACCTCTCGGAGTCCTAGGGCCCTCTATAAAAAGACCTCTCCTTCTTTAGAAATCGATCATCGGCCCTCTTCCCCTCTCCTTCTCTCTGATTTTTCGATTTGGAGCCGCGGACACCCGTTTTGTTCTCGCCGTGATTGCTTGCCGGTGGGGTCACTGGAGGCCGAGGTGAGTTTCCCTTCTCTTCCTCTCTTCTTTCTCCTTCCTTCCGTACCTTTGTGCACGGCTGCCGGTGACGGAAGTCGTCGATTCTTGATCGGAAAAGAGACTCCTGTTTTGGCCTCTTTTTTCTTGAATTTTCTGGCGCCGGCGATCGCAAATCGACCGCCGGCCATGCCTTTTCGTAACCGGGGGAGTGGCCCCCCTCTGCCGCCGGCCTCCGCCGTGGCGGCCGCGGCCTGAATGGCCCGGCAAAGGAGGGGACTGCCGGTCTCCTGTTCCGGCCTGGAAGGAGCCCGAGAAGAAAAACAGAAGAAAAAGAAGAAAAGAAAAGAAAAAGAAGAAAAAAAAGAAGAAAAAGAAAAAAGAAAAGAAAAGAAAAAGAAGAAAAAGAAGAAAAAGAGAAAAGAAAAGAAAAGAAAAGAAAAAAATAAATAAATAAATAAATAAATAAATAATAAAATAAAAAAAAAGAGAGAGAGAGTTTCTCTCTCTTCTCTCTCTTCTTTCAGTCTGAACCCTTACTTTCTCTCTCTAAAAATTAGACTTTCTCTCTCTACTTTTTCTCTCTAGAATTTTTTCTTTCTAGATTGTTTCTCTCTCTTGATGGATTTCTCTTTCCAGAGTTATTCCTCTAGGGTTAGCATAGTGAAAGGCTTCATTTTGATGATTTTGATCGAGTTTAGGGAAGAGCTTGATTTTAAGTGAGGTTTTGATTTGAGATTTGTTTAGCTTTAATTTTGAATTAAAATTAATGTAAAAATATAATTTTAGATAATAGGCATTGAAGAATCTCCTAGAAGTTAGTCGATCTGTTCATTCAGTGCTCCGTGAAAAGTAAGTAATGAATCATCTTCTCGAGATATTTCATATTTATTCTGAAAATAAATAATTATTCTCTGAAATTATGCATGAATTATGAATTATGCTTTGAAAGAATAGTACTTTTGAAATATTATGGTACGTCGATTATGCACATGATCAGTGAAAAATTATGATATATTATGATACAAAGTGTTTTGATACAGATCGGATTTATGCTCTCAGCCTAACTATGTTTCAGTGGGCCCCGCCAATGGGGATTATACGTTGGTACTCAGTGGACCCTGTCAGTGGAGGTTGTGCGCTGGTGTTTGTGGACCCTGTCAGTGGAGATTGTGTGCTGGTATTCTGTGGACCTCGCTAATGGGGGTTAAACGTTGGTTATAGTCGAGGCTGTTGAGTTACGAGTGTTTTGAATCGAATCGGATTTATGATTATATTATATGTGAATATTTGAAAATATTGGATTTGTATTAAATCAGCATGAAATATACTTTTATGTTTATTTGCAGCATGGTTCTTGAAAATTATATAATATCTGAAATATCTAGTTGAGATAATTGTTACTTACTGGACTGTCTAGCTCATTATTTTTCTTTCTATTTTTCAGATTCAGATAATTAATTACGAGCGTGGGAAGAAATATTGGGACAGAGCTTTTAGAGGTGAGATTTAGCATTGTCAACTTCATTGAACTTAGACCTATTATTTTATTTTTAATAAAATTTTATTGGATGTAAGATATTTGATTTAATTACTTGAATTAAAGTTGAATAATAATTATTTGAATTTATTCCGCTGTGATGCATTGATATCGTGATGAGATGCCTTGCATGTTTATGGAGAGAGTTCTTCATAAGTATGCGGTGGTTGCCATGACCCTCGATTTACAATCTCGGATCGGGGGCGTGACAATTAATATGGTATCAGAGCATAAGTGGATAAATTATGACACATAGAATTTGACATAGTATGAGTGTAGGTGGGTAAACATTAAAAATATTGGGACGTTAAAGTATGAGCATCATAATAAACCTATCCTAACAAATAGATAAATGAATTTAATAAGATTTTACTACTACAAGGTTATCATGCCTCCCCGTAGAATGACAAGAACTACTCAAGGAATTGCAAGAGAGACATCACAACCACGGGATGGTAGCACCCCCATCTGATCAGTGGCACCCCTCAGGAGGAGGGAGTCGTAGATCCTAATGGGAGTACTTCGAGAGCACGTCAAGAATCAGATATGGCTCAGTTAATGCAGACCCTAATCAGAATGATACAAACACAACAATAAATACAGCAGCAAATGCTTGAACAACAGCAGATACAACGAGATACACAACAACATCAGCATCCACCACCACAACATGGAGAGCAACCAGTACAACGGAATAATATTTTAGAATTTAAAAAGCTTGCTCCTCCAGCTTTCAAGGGGACTACTGAACCCTTGGAGGCTGATAACTGGATAATGGAGATGGATAAGGCCTTCGCTGTCCAAGAGTATCTTGATGAAGAAAAGATTCGATATGCAGCTTATTTACTATAATGAGAAGCATACAACTGGTGTCAGCGACTACAGCGCAAGTATGAACAAGACGATGAATTACTTACCTGGGAAAGATTTCGGATTGCATTCTATGATCAGTATTTTTCTCGGAGTATAAGGATCCAGAAAGAGCAATAGTTTATTTATTTGAAGCAAAAGAGTATGAGTGTGACTGAATATGAAGCAAAATTTATAGAGTTAGTAAAATTTGCTCCGAGATTAGTGGATGGTGAGCAAGAACGTGTTCACAAGTTTGAGATGGGACTGAGAACTGAGATTCGAAAATAAGTGGTTCCATATGAATTGACAACTTATGCAGATGTGGTAAACAAAGCACTGATAATTGAAAGAGAAGTCAATGAAGAACGCATGGAAAGGAAAAGAAAGCAAAGAAAAAGAGCAAAATCAAATGATACACAAGGGCAGAATAATAAAAACATCAAAAGAACAGCTAAGGGAGTAATAGATAATAAGACTCAACAGATTGATGCTGAGCAGTGCTCCAGATGTGGCAAAAATCATGCAGACAAGGATTGCTATTGGAATATAGGTGCTTGTTTCAAATGTGGTCAGATGGATCATAAAATTGCTAGCTGCCCGCTAAATACAGAAAATCAAGTTGGCCAAAGAACTTATGAAGGACAACATAGGGGTGGTGGACAGATTTCTAAAACCCAGAGAAGAGTTTATGCGCTTACTCAACAGAATGCACATGCTTCCAATACAATGGTGACATGTATGAAAAATTTCGAGGATAAAATTTTTTTAGGGGTGAAGAATGTTATAGCCCAAGCCCAAGCTCGATTTAAAAGACCCAAGTCCATTCAAAAAAAAAAAAAAAATAGGGAGAACAGGGGATCGGGAAGAAGACTCCTGGTAGGAGTCTTCTTCTCTGATCAAACCTCGAAATTGGGAGTCTTAGGACCTCTCGGAGTCCTAGGGCCCTCTATAAAAAGACCTCCCCTTCTTTAGAAATCGATCATCGACCCTCTTCCCCTCTCATTCTCCCTGATTTTCCGATTTGGAGCCGCAGACACCCATTTTGTTCTCGCCGTGATTGCTCGCCGGTGGGGTCACCGGAGGTCGAGGTGAGTTCTCCTTCTCTTCCTCTCTTCTTTTCCCTTTCTCCCGTACCTTTGTGCGCGGTTGCCGGTGACGGGAGTCGCCGATTCTTGGTCGAAAAAGAGACCTCTGTTTTGACCTCTTTTTCCTTGGATTTTCCGGCGCCGGCGATCGCAAATCGACCGCCGGCCATGCCTCTCCGTAACCGGGGGAGTGGCCCCCCTCTGCCGCCGGCCTCCACCGTGGTGGCCGCAGCCTGATTGGCCCGGCAAAGGAGGGGACTGCCGGTCCCCTGTTCCGGCCTGGAAGGAGCCCGAGAGAAAAACAGAAGAAAAAGAAGAAAAGAAAAGAAAAAGAAGAAAAAAAAGAAGAAAAAGAGAAAAGAAAAAGAAGAAAAAGAAGAAAAAGAGAAAAGGAAAGAAAAGAAAAAGAAGAAAAAGAAGAAAAAGAGAAAAGAAAAGAAAAGAAAAGAATAAATAAATAAATAAATATATATAAAAATAAATAAATAAATAATAAAATAAAAGAGAGAGAGAGAGAGTTTCTCTCTCTTTTCTCTCTTCTTTCAGTCTGAACCCTTACTTTCTCTCTCTAGGAATTGAACTTTCTCTCTCTAGATTGTTTCTCTCTCTTGATGGATTTCTCTTTCCAGAGTTATTCCTCTAGGGTTAGCGTAGTGAAAGGCTTCATTTTGATGATTTTGATCGAGTTTAGGGAAGAGCCTGATTTTAAGTGAGATTTTGATTTGAGATTTGTTTAGTTTTAATTTTGAATTAAAATTAATGTAAAAATATAATTTTGGATAATAGGCATTGAAAAATCTTCCAGAAGTTAGTCGATCTGTTCATTCAGTGCTCCGTGAAAAGTAAGTAATGAATCATCTTTTCGAGATATTTCATATTTATTTTGAAAATAAATAATTATTCTCTGAAATTATGCATGAATTATGAATTATTCTTTGAAAGAAAAGTACTTTTGAAATATTATGGTACGTCGATTATGCACATGGTCAGTAAAAAATTATGATATATTATGATACAAAGTATTTTGATACAGATCGGATTTATGCTCTCAGCCTAACTATGTTTCAGTGGGCTCCGCCAATAGGGATTATCCGTTGGTACTCAGTGGACCCTGCCAGTGGGGGTTGTGCGTTGGTGTTTGTGGACCCTGCCAGTGGGGGTTGTGCGCTGGTATTCTGTGGACCCCGCCAATGGGAGTTAAACATTGGTCATAGTCGAGACTGTTGAGTTACGAGTATTTTGAATCGAATCGGATTTATGATTATATTATATGTGAATATTTGAAAATATTAGATTTGTATTAAATCAGCATGAAATATACTTTTATGTTTATTTGCAGCATGGTTCTTGAAAATTATATAATATCTGAAATATCTAGTTGAGATAATTGTTACTTACTGGGCTGTCTAGCTCATTACTTTTCTTTCTATTTTTCAGATTCAGATAATTAATTACGAGCGTGGGAAGAAATATTGGGACAGAGTTTTTAGAGGCGAGATTTAGCATTGTCAACTTCATTGAACTTAGACCTATTGTTTTATTTTTAGTAAAATTTTATTGGATGTAAGATATTTGATTTAATTACTTGAATTAAAATTGAATAATAATTATTTGAATTTATTCCGCTGTGATGCATTGATATCGTGATGAGACGCCTTGCATGCTTATGGAGAGAGTTCTTCATAAGTATGCGACGGTTGCCATGACCCTCGATTCACAATTTCGGATCGGAGGCGTGACAGCTTGTGATCCTGAATTTCTGATATATAAAAATTAGAAGGTCCCTTTGTAGCCCAAGGGTGAGGACGAAAGACCTTTATGCACTCTTCAGAAATGAGCCAATTTAGATGAGGGACTTGGTGTGGATTTGGAGATTTGGTGTATCCAAAGGTTGCCCTCTTCACCGGGAAGATGGCCCAGGGAAAGCTCCCCATTAGGGGGTTCTTGAGTAGGCAGGGGATAACCATTCCCTTGACTTGTTCGTGGTGTTCGTTGGAGGAGTCTATTAACTATACTTTGTTTCATTGTGGTTGAGCCAGTTTGGTTTGGCTGCTTATAGAAGATGTGTGGAATTTGTTACAATCGAACTCTCCAATTGAGAAATTCCTTATTCTACTTATAGATGGCTCATGTAAACGGCTAGCTAGACAGACTGCTATCCTAGGGTGTATTTGCATATTAGATCTGGTTGAAAGAAATGCATAGATTTTTGAGGATAGCAGACAGCCTTCCAGATTGATCTGGAGAGAGCAAGGTGTCAGGTCGAGAAAATTATTGGTACACGTAACATTGGAGTGCCTATGATAGCTCGGGACATTGTGGGCTCCTTATCAGCTCCTATAGCACCTAGGATGATGGAGCCTCCACCCCCAAGCTTCTTCAAGATAAACTTTGATGGTGGCACCTTAAACAACGATAGTAGGAGTGGAGCAGTATTTATGATTAGAGACTCTGACTCTTGATCCATTATAGCTAGTAGAAGGTCCTCATTCAACACCTCAGTACCAGGAGCGAACTTGCGGGCGGCTTGGGAAGGCACCAAGTATGTTAGATGCGAGTTGGGGGCTCAATCCATCCTTCTTAAGTGGGACTCGTCTAGATTGGATGGATTCAAAGCCCACCCATAAAACCGATCCATCCTCCTCTGCTGCGGAATATCTGGAGTTGGCCAAGGATGGGACCAGCACTTTCATTACCAAACATGTGTATCATGGAGCTAAAAAAGCAGCAGATTAAGTTGCCTCCTTTATCAGAGCACTCGGGAGAAACTCTATGGTTTGATATCAGATTGATCTCGAGGATGTTGGCAAATATCTTATTTTCTGATTTTTATGAGTGTACTCATTCTCAATCAATGCAAACAATCCATTTTAGCCAAAAAAAAAAAAGAAAAGAAAAAGAAAAAGAAGAAGAAGAAGCAATTAGCCGGACACACACAGCTAGGAACTGCATATGGTTCAATTTTGCATATTTATGATCCCAATGAATATGGCAAGATTAGCACTTGAAGAATGGGACTGGATCTCAGGCCTGTCCAGAGTCAAAAATGACACCAAATAACCAGCCAAAGCTTGATTACATGATCCGACCGTTACCCTTGAAACTCGGCTATAATAAGCATATTTTATTGCATCAATCTCTTCAGAAGAAACAAGAACTCATCTCCCAGCAATTCCTGCTAGTTTTCGAGCCTAGTTTAGTCATGACAGACGTAAAGGACATTTTAGATCTATGTGCTGGCGCATTTCACAGGAACTAGGAACACCACAGCATCAAAATACCTGACTCCACCATAACTTATTAGGCGAATTACTTCCCAAGATAGATGGAGCCCATGGTGGATTTAGGCTGCCAAAAGTATGACTGATCTAATTCGTTGACGTAGAGGAATTTTGAAGTCAGTGATGCATTGCACGACTATGAGGTCGCTAAAAGAACGTGTCCCTTTTTGTTTTGGTAACAAAAGAACGTGTCTTTGAGCCGTTCTCTTTCCAGGAATGGGCCCGGCCAGATTATTTTCATGAAGGACAGATAAGAGCCTTTACACCACCGCTTGGATCCGCATTCTGGATGAAGCTCATCATTCAGATGGTCGTACCATTTGTGCAGGTCCACACAAAGGAGGACTTCGTCCAATGGTTATCGTGATATTCCTTTATCTTTCTTTTTTGGTAACAGGGATATGCATTTATGTGGTTATTGGATGATTAGCTCACTCTTTGAGCCCATTCTGACAAGCTATTTGACCTTCAGGCCTGAGTTGCTAAGCTGGAACGGGCCTTCTCTGAAACAAGCCCAGCATTGGACTAATCAGACAGTCAACCTGCGACTCCCCTGGGCCACTAAATGCCTTTTGTTCGTTAAAACCAGAATAAGGCATGTCTAGTGCACGTGCCCAGGGAAATCAAGCTTGAGTTACCCACTTCTTTGGGTTAAAATCTTCCGCTACACAGTATACAAACAGAAATAGATACGAGCGTATAAAATTATAGGTGCAATGCTGTGTCTTTGTTCTATCCAACCAAAGCTTAATGAGTGCAATCACTTGATTTTGTTCATTTAATAGTCTGAATTCTATTCAGACGACGAAAGTTTTTATTTCTACGTTGCACCATACAAATGCACACCGCTGATCTTCTCTTTGTTCAACACCCTCGGGGACCAACCAACCTGCAGGTCCTGGTCGCGTGGTGTTCGATAATCACCTCATATTGGAGCTAAAAGAAACCAAGCGACCATTTCTTCTTCTCTTCTTCTTCTTCTTATCATCGGTGGATAGGGTGAAACTAGTCATGTTTTATTTCGCCGGACCCGATTCCCGCCTCTCATCACGAATCCCCTGTTCTTCACTGCATCGGGGGTGCCAGATCCTCTACTTTATGTCAGTTCCTACCTCAAGCAACACAGTTCATAGGAAAAAGCAGTCCTCGGCAGGCCCACCTCCTCCAAAGCCCATAATTTATGTACATTTGCTGAGCTACTTCTTTTCATCCATCCGAGTCCAACTCGCGGAATGGTAGGGGGACGTTCTTCACCGCCCTGAACTTGCCCGCGTTGTTCAGGTGCTCATTCTCCAACCTTGGAACAATCGAACCAAAGATGGGAACACACATTTCAGCTCAGGTAATTACTGGATTAGTCTTATATCCGAAATCCATGATGAAGAGTATATTACCTGTAAAAATTCCAGTGTCCTCGTCGAATGATCTCCAATGATGCTAACAAGAAATCAACCAACCGGTGCTCCACCCGCCCCAGGTTGAACCGCATCACGCTTTCGATCCATGCAAGCCTAAGTACGAAATTGAGTGCCTGAATTGCAAGCCAGTACGAAAGCTTTGTTAGAGTGGGATGAACTTTTGTTCTGCATGGTGAGAGTAGAAGCAGGATTGTTACACTTACAATTGAGACATAATATATGCACTTGTTCTTTAAGATGAGCTCATCCCTTAGCCATATGTTCTTTGAGTTTGGATCAAAAAAACCCCAGTCCTTAACAAAGTCCCAGTAGAGTTGATAGAAGGTAGCAGCAGTGGAGGAGATAATGACGACAGCCAGCCACAGTGGAGTGGGTTCCACTGCATACTTCCACCTGGCGGCAGCTGCCAGCATGGCCGACACGTACTTCCCAGCATTTGCCAAGTGGTTTGCATCGTACCCCTCCTCGATAAATCTCCTGGCACACTAGGGAGCATTGTCCAGTGCCAAGTGTCAAATGTCTAATTAGCTACAGCAACAGATTGATGTACAAAAATTGGTGCTATATGCAATGCCAATTGATGGATGCATGCTCTCAAATATTGAAGGCTTAAGTTGGAGAATAATTGGATCATTTTACGAGAAAAACAGAAGCAATAGTTATGCTTTCAAGATACAAAGCTTAATTAGGACAATGGAAGGTTTAAGAGCAGAACAGATTAGAGCGAGTTTACCTGCATGGCCCGCCAGTAGTAAGGAAGGAAAGAGATGACATAAGCCAACAGCTTGTACTGCTGGCTACGGGTACAAGTCTCGTAAGGATGTATTCTAAAGCCTCCAGCCATGAAGTAGCATGCTGTGAACTCCATGTGCCTTAGAAGTGGGATCTGTTATAAGTTATAACAAGTAATTAGCATGAGAAACTGCATATAGAAGCAAGAAAATTGTGCAATACCAAGTATAACCAGTGCTGGTGTTTTAGATTCATTGGGTTTATATTGTTTTGGATATATTTTTGTATGGAATGGAATTCACCTGGCTGGTCAGCTGGTCAGCCATGAAGAAGTCCACCATCAACACCTGCAGTGTATCACAACCATTCGAAGAGCTTTTAGGCACCATACCAAATCATGTGACCAGGATCATAACCAAACAGCAAAAGAATAACAATAGATGATGCTTACTTTGTAAAATGGTGAGAACATGATGTTGCGGATTACTCGCAGGAAGCTGTAGCGAGTTGGGCGGTAGAATATATTGATAGGGCAGATGAGTAATCCTGTGAACAGCTGAAACAAAAAGTAGAAGTTATAACTAATCAGACAGATTAATTGTTAAGGTGGCAAAAAGAGTGTAATTAAGCTGGAATATTTTCTATGACAGGGTATGTCAGGAATAATGAGAGAGATTTGCTACCAACAAGAGAACTCCTGGTATGGACTCGACATGCTGTGAGGAGACCCCAGCAGACCGAAGCAATAAGTGGATGACCATAGCCCCTATAACTGTGGTCATGAAGGAGGTACAGATGAGGAAAGCATCCCTGTGCTTCAGAGCTGTGCTTGGATTGAATTCAAATATAAAGTTGTGGTTTATTCTGGTGCCTCTCCACATGAATAGGTTGCACCCATACAAGAAAATATGCAAGCTAAGAAGCGCAAACATACTGCAAAAGAGAACAACCAGCGTGATTTAATATCAACTGAAGCTTCATGATCAGAAATGCATGCACTTACTGGCTTTATTTCATGTGCAATTGTCTAATGAAAACACAAATAGATAAAAAAGCATAATTATCCAACTTGATGTATGTATATGCTGGTTAAATATTGCTTATATCCCCTATGATGGACTGCATCTTCAAATACGTGGAAGATTTTTGTATACTTAACTACTCGTAGTTTTCCTCTAAAATGCTAGGCGACACGAAGCCAAAGTGTCTATGATTCCGTTTCCAAGAAAGATATAAATCATTCTACTGGAGGATTGTTGAGGAATAGTGAAGGGCAAACGGCGCAGTATGCTTTACATAAAAGTGATTATGTTCAACTAATATTCCTTTGGTCGGCTCCTGGTCGTTGAAATATGAATTGCGGGAAAAAGTGCGAACTGAGTAGTGGAATTGTGTGTCTCATTATTAAAGCTGATCATTACTGTATTTCTATAGAATCTTACTCATGATGTTAGTGGGGCTAGGGTCACTTGGAAAAGAGGGGCTCACATTTATCCGACCATTATCCGTTAGTTATCTGTCATGAAAAAGATATGATCTTGATGGTTGAAGAATGACAATTAGAAACAAGGAGAGAACCGTACTAGTTTATGTCACCATGCAACCTAAGAGAAAACCATCTATTTAATTCAACATATGTTTTATGAGCTTTCATACTTGTGACTAGATGATGTGAAGGCAAGCAAAATGTAACAGGAAGAAAAGCCTTATTTGTATATGAAAAAGTGAAGTAGGATTTTATCATCCTAACGTGAGAATTAACTTTGAAAGATTGCTCATGTAACGATCATCGTAACCCAAATCTAGCTCTCGTTTTGAATGTAAAGGTTACAGTTCTAATGTGATTCCCTCAAACAATTTCATGAGGAGATATTATATACCTTCTTTTGGGGTTTAGCAACCAGGCATAATATAGTTCAACCTGGTAACAGGCCATTGCCATGTGGGTTATGAATGGCATCCAATGATCCCAGGTTATGAGGTGAACTAAATGATTTGCCTGACAGGCTTATTTTCCGGTGGAGGCAACTTAGCTCTTAATAGATATCTTTTTGTTTTTTGGATGAGAAGCTCTTAAAAGATGTCATATCGTTTTCTTGCGAAATTCTTTTGTGATAATGATAGTGGACAAACATTTCTCAGAAAAGAAAAAAATGATAGTGGAGAGACAACTAACAGTAAAGAAGAGACACGAAACTTCTAGAAACTTTTTCTTTAATAAAGTTACGGAAATCTTGAATGGAAGTACGTACCTGAAAACAGGGTAGACGGTTTCCACGTAACCAGCTTCAGTTGTGGAAGAGAAGATGCCGCTCAAGTGCGCTAAGATGGCGTATACACTGAACAAAGTTACGAAGCTGCCAGTAAACAAACCTGCAACAGAAAAAACACATCACAGACATGAAGGATATGGAAAGTTTGAGACGTAAGGAAGATTTTTGTTTTTTTTTTTAAAATAATAATGCGAAGAGGCTTAAGGAAGATTATCTCATGAGTCATGACTACATCAGAGTAGAAGCAAACCCAACGGGGAAGCCTTGCCCGACTTTATATCCATTTATCTCGAATTTTTTCTCCATGGATATTCCTGAAAATACCCAGCTCGTCTCATGATCTATTTACTAATTTTCTCACTTCGTCTGTTAATAGAATTTGGCACGTCATATACTTGAAGAAATGACATATATATATATATATATATATAAAGTTCCACATAACAGTGTGAACCAGAAGCTCGCACGGATTTTGTGCCAGTGTCACAATCAAGTAATAGGTGGTCGCGGTAGCCATCATACGTAGTTAATGTTATGGTCCCTTTCCACCGATCGGGATTCAGGTTCGATAATATTTATTCGTACCAGAGAGGGTGGAATTCATTTTCACCGAGTGGGATGCCTTTTTTGGGCAATTTCAGGGACGTCACGGGGGTATTCTTATGCAATTCCACGTATGAAATGTTATGCGATACGTCACCAACAAATAATTTGCTTCCAGTACTGGCTGAGCACTAAGAAAGTGGCTGGGATGCACGTTACTCACCCAACGAGAGTCAAATAGCTGGCCCACTGAAGGAATGATGGATAGAGGTTTTATTTTCTTTTTATGTATATGGTATATCAGTTTCTCGTAAGTACTATATATCATGTAATATTTTTAGAACTGCATGTTCATGATTTTTATGATTTAGCATATGAAAGTTTATATACAATTTTTATCAACACGGTCATGAAATATCATGACGTGTCATTGAATGGATAATTTATTCTTTTTATTGTTAAGACAAGATGATCACTCAAGATCTAAATTTTATCCTGCATATATGCAAGTATAATGCACAAAGCCTTCCACACTTGGCAAATATGATGGCAATTGACCATGGCGGTGTTGTTGCTAACAACATTGAAAGACTAATTACGCCTTTAAGTTATTTAAAGAAATTGTAAATATTAACTTCTGATAATGATGGTAGGATAAGTATATTACGTAAGCATAGAACAAGCATACCTACGAGGAAGGTGATCATGTGGGAGTCCTTGGGCTGTTGTGGTCTCAGGAACTTCATCGTCTTTTTCCTGTCATTGCTCGCAAAGTGTCTTGTGAAAATGGATTCCACCTCGTCCGCCAGCTTTACCACCTATTGCAGAAGTGTACCTCGTTATTAGGGAATCTGTCCATGTATAATGTAAACAATAACAGCCCGAAAACCGTCAAAGCGAGCCAGTTAATCAGTAATTTTTCAGTAAATAAAGTTAATTAGTAATTAATAACAGCTCCTCTTTAATTGTTATATCTTCGAACGCCGTCTGAGGAAACGTCCAAAGATGTCCTTCCTCGAACGCTGAGGGTTCTATTTTCAATGTTACGCG
This sequence comes from Elaeis guineensis, assembly GCF_000442705.2. Lineage (NCBI taxonomy): Eukaryota > Viridiplantae > Streptophyta > Magnoliopsida > Arecales > Arecaceae > Elaeis > Elaeis guineensis. The sequence continues at coordinate 46,084,087 of NC_026008.2, forward strand.
ACATTGCACGGTGGACAGGCTTGTGCTCCACCAAAAATGGGTACCAGCAGTGGCGGGACCCACTTTATCGTGCTGGAGGTTCTATGCCGAGACCCAACTTGAAACCGCATCTATGCGAAAATGGCTTTCTTGCTACGTTTGCTTGTTATGTTTTTGCCTCATCTTAGCATTAACTCTCCTGAAGAAAAGCCGATGCCTTTCTGTTGGCTTAACTACTTTGTAGGCGCGAGCCTAGCTAGGTAGCTAGGGAGGACACCATGTACAAACAACTAAGGCATTTAAAGTATTGAGACCAGATTGTTAGGTAGACGAGCGTTTGGCACGGGAAGGAGAAAATAATGAGAGAGACATATGATAGAAGACAAGAAGGATATATGCATAGGATGGATGCCCGCGTACCTTGTCGGAGCTGACAAAGTGGGATCTCTTCACCTTCTTTAAGAACCACTCCGAGGCTTCTTGTTGATTCGATACCTTGACATAACAAGTAGCTGAATTCAGTTCCAATGCATCAGTTTTCCATCAAACAATTGCCAGCCGACAACTAGCAAATCAAAAGAAAGAGAGAGTATACAGACGACACGAAACAAGAACCCCTCTCTCGGCCATCGTTTTCGCCTCTTTTACAGGCCCGTCTGTTTCTATCATTTGTAACGAACAAACCGAACATTTTCATGCCTCTGGTGTGAAAGACGGGCAGCCTACCCCCCACTCCCACCCTTTTCCCGGCGACTCAGCTGCCCCGAGAGGGACAGCGGACAGCCACTCCCACTACGTGTTTGAGTGGGACCCATAACATGTATCGACAACGTGTTCCCGGCTGAAGGCAGCATCTGAGCTTTGCATCAAGAATCAACAGACTCAAATACACTCGTCCCAGATCACCGGGTTATGCCTTGTGAGTGGTGTACGAAATGCGACGTGACGTAATTTGATCTGACGGCTCCTGTCTCATCATCTGATAGGTTATTCATTGCTTCGGCCGATGGTCTCAAGAATCATGTTCCCTCATTCTAAACCGATCAAATAAATCCATTAGCATGTCATCATCCAGAAATGTTATTCAATTCTGCCATTCATAAGCTGTTTTTGGAGGCTGTAGCTCTCGTGGACCGCTCTCTCTCTCTCTCTCTCTCTCAAAAATAAATAAATAAATAAATAAAATAAAATTTGTCCTACGGATTGTGGCCGTCCAAATTAGGAACAACCAGTTTTTTTCTTTGATTGATTCAAATATGTGCTATCACCATCCGTTGGGGCGGACTGCCATGTCCTTACCTTGCCGAATTTCTTCAGTATCTTCCTGAATGCCGTCATGTTCAACGAGCTGGTACAAAATAGCGAAACCGTAATAAAAGAATCAAAACGGTTGAAAGAAAATAAATAAAAATAATAATGATAAAAAATTATATAAACTAACAACAATTAACAAAGTACCACGTCAAGTCACGCTCTGCATGCAGAGAGTAAAATGACCAATTTATCCCACGTAGACGCAGTAATGAGCCGATTGAGATTTGGGCGAATCGGTCTTTCTGTGTACGAACCTGTATGTCTTGAGGAGCCCCAGGCCTCGATAGAGCTCCACGAAGGCCCCGCGGATCATCTTCTCGGCGCACTGGATCTTCTTCCGGTTGATGCGATCTCCGCCGCCCGATCCGTCTCTCCTGGAGCCGTTCGCGAGGTCCTCCCAGATGATCGAGGTGACGGCCGAGATCGTCCGCCCTGGGGTCGTCGCCGGGATGTCGATCCTCATCGCAGCCATCCTCGGCTTCCCACCTTTCTTCGCCTTGGTCCGCGCAGACCCGATGAAGCTTACCCCGTTTCTCTCCAGCGCCGCAATCACCTCGTCCGCCACCAGCGGCCCCTCCGACGACGGATCCGTCTCCCCTGCGCTCTCTGCCAACACCACCAAATCAGAAATCATAAGCCATCCGAACCTATTTCAATGGACGATGATCACGACGAGCGACGACAAATCCCACCGGAGAAGGAGGAGGGAGAATTGAGGCCGCCGGCAGCGGAGCTCGGAGTCGGAGAGGAGGAGCTACGTTGGCGGTGGAGGCGGTGCTCATGGAGGATCTGCTTCAGGTCCACAAGGATCTGGATCTGCTTTCTTAGAATCTCGCCTCGCTCGCAAAACTCGTTCTCCTTGGTCTGGTAGAAATTCTCCACCTTATCGAGCTCTTCGTCCAATTTCTCGAGAAACTCTTTTACCTTTATTTATTCAATTATATCTATTTAAAATATTTTTTAAAAATATTAATTTTCAATCAAAAAAATAATAATATTATAATATTATTAATAATTACCTCATCATCTCTTGAACGAACGAGGTCGTCTTTGTACATACCTTCCTCATCCATCTACAAAAAAAATAATGAGATAGATAAATTAGTCGATGAATCATACATTATGCAAAACTAAATATGTAAAAATTATTTTTTTAAATTAATTAAAAAAATTATATATAAATAATAAAATAATATTTATTTAAATTTTTAGAATCACTCCATATTCTCAGCTACCTATATAAATTAGTTTTAAACCTGCGCATTGCATGCAGATTTCAGAGTTAATTTTTTTATCAAAAAATTATTTATAAATAAAAAAATATCATCCTCTCAGAATATTAATGTTGATTCATATTCTCAACTGTACGTATAAATAAACTTCATGCTTCAATCATATCATTTAATTTACATAAATAATATTTAATGTAGTCTTCTAATAATATAATGTTTGAATTTAATATTTTTTATTAAAAATTAAAAATTATTTGGAAGAAGAGCTGGGATACGTAGCTTATGAAATGTTAATTTTTTTCGAATGATATTTATAGATAAAAAATGATTGCTTACGTGAATAGTCTTAATTATTCATAAATTTTTTCTTACTTTTTATTTATATATATATATATTAAATAAATTTTAATTATAAAAATATAATAATATCATACATTAATAATATAATTTAATATAAAAAAATATTTTTTTAATAAAATTTAGTTAAAAAGATAAATTAATAATACTCTAATACTCTTTTATAGAGTATTATTACACACACGATACTAAAGTAATTAGCAATGAGAATAAGTTTTCGGTTCAGCTGTTTGATTAGAAATAGAGTTTTTTTTTTTTTTCATAAAAAGTTTGCTACGAACGAATCTAAAATCGGGAATATCAATTGGACGGTCAGGATTGATGAATCACCACTGTCAAGCCAGTTATCTATCTAACGATGTTCGGCGATATATTTGGCGAGAGAGGAGAAGGGCGCGATATTTTGCGCCCCCCCCCCAAGATGAAAGATTATTATAACGATAGAAAAATATTTCTAACCAGAAAGCTTTGACAGTTTTTCTAAACTGAAACGCAGATAGAGCGGGAAACGAAACGAAACTGCGAGGCAGCGTCACGGAGAAGAACTCGGAACTCGCCGCGCTCTCACGCCTCCTGGCAGTTCCGACGGACTTCACTCGCCCGACTGACCCTTAATCTTGAAAAATAGAAAATTAAAAACAATCCCAAAAATAACCGAACGAAATTTCGTTAGGATGAAAGAAATATGCCAAAAAAGAAAGAAAAATCGGGCTTTATCTGAAAAAAATTCGGACCAAAAAAAAAAAAAAAAATCAAAACTCTACTAGCGGAAGCAGAGAAGAACGGATCAGCGGATCTACTACCTGGAGTGGCTGATCGCGGCGGGTGGACAAGCGGGCGGCGAGGGCACGGAGGGGATCAAGAAGAGAGAAGCCGTAGCGGGGGAGGGCAGAGGCGGCGCCGCCGTCGGAGGGGGGCAGGGAGGAGCGTAGGAGGGAAAGCTTGATCTTCTTGATATGCTTCTTGAGCTGGCGATAGTTGACGAACGCGTCCTTCCACTCTGGGATCAGCTGGGCCTCCAGCTCCCTCGAAAACTTCACCATTTCTTCTTCCGATCTTTCTCCTCCCCCTTCTCGAAATCGACAGCTCGCTCCGATCGAGAGCCAGAGGTTGGGGGGGGGGGGAAGGGGGGAGGGTCGTGGGGTGGGTTAGAGAGAGATGGGGTTTGAAAGGAGACGGAGATGGGACGAGAGATGGAGGGGATATATATAGACAGCGAAACAGAGAGCGGCGGTGAGGAGAGGGGCGGGCGTGATGCCATGGCCTCGTTATTGGGAAATAAGTAAAGTTTATGTCTTAAAGAAAGTTTTGATAACTAAGGCGGCGACAGGAATATTTTATGTTATTTTATTTGTTTTTATTTATTTACTTATTTATTTTTTTATGAAAAGGCGACCGGAATTGTTCTTCCAAATGGGTGAACTCACTTGCACATGACCTAGATGGGAATATTGAATTTTATGTTAATTTTATTTATATAATAATTTTTATTGGATGGATTGACGTCCTATCTATGGCTTACTATTAAACTTATGAAAAGAATTACAATCGTTACTTCTATTCGGTATTAGCCATATATTATGGATTCATTTGGCAATCAGTTTTTTTTTTGGACAAACTTATAATATTAGTTAAAATATTCTAATAATTTTTTGAGGATATTAGTTGAAAATTATAATATTTATTTGCCAAAGATAGAGTTTTAATTATAGTGAAGGACATTAACTTTTTAAACTATAAAAAAATGGATTATTGAGTAACTATGAAGATGTTAATTTTACAATCCACTTAAAACATAATTGTAGGTAAGTACTAGAAAGTGTGTGGTTGTGATTGATTCCTTCTAGAAAGTAACTTGAGGGTAAATAATAGAGATTCCATTCTTCACTTATACAAGGAATTTGGCATATAAATAAACAATTTGAGGTAGATTGGCACACGTTATCTACTTCTCATTAGTCAGAAAACAAAAACTAGCTAAAAGTTGGTAAACATGACTTGGCAATCACTACGTTCAAAAGGATAAATGGCCTCTTCCTACCTACGAATTATGAGATTTGAAACATATAATGTGAAAGTTTCAGGCAACTAAACTCTTTATTTTGGATCTTTGATGTTCCTTTCCGCATTTTATGCTTGAGGAAATTTTCATAAGCTTATCTTTTTTTCTCTCAAATAATAATAATAATAATAATAATAATAATAATAATAATAATAATAATAATAATAATAATAATAATAATAATAATAAAATTCTCTTAGATTCACTCCATGCACAAGCCTTTGGTCCATGCCTTGTGATCACTTGAGAAATCACAATAATTGATGTTTTCTACTACCCATGCGAACATCATGAGCCCACAAGTTGTATATATAGCATCCATCTTCAATATGACTTTATTATATGGAGAGGTCATAAATTGGTAAAAAGAATATGTTTTGGGAGAAATGCATGTGGGCGTCTTATTTACCAAAAGGGAGTGGAGAAAGAAGGGCTGAGATTTATTCTCATGAACTCGCTGGGTCATCTCAGTTCAAGCCCCTCCAACCAGCCAATTTGGATGCAAAATAAATTTCATAACAAAAACCATACAAATTACATCTTATGGCACCCAACGTATTAGATTGTCGATAACCTCTGCCGATCCTTTGCACCCATGCAAGATACTTCGAAGGTCCTAGAGGCAGCGACACACCCCATCCTTTCTAAAGGTTGTAAGGTAGATGGATGGCATCTAGGTTTGCCCCAGCTCTAATCAGTTTGTTTGGAAGGAGAAAGTATTCGTTGGATCAGATTCGCGTTTGTGCGTGTCCTTTTGTTGGTTGGACTGATCCGATCAATAATTTCGCAATCGAAATGGCTTGGAAGGCTGAGTTCTGGATATCAGAACCCGCATGCCAGCACAAACTGCTTTTAAAAAGATAGGCTTCTTATATCCCACGTAGCCGATCACAATTAATATAAGAAAAAATTATCTATAGATTCTTAGATAGATTCAAAATTATTTTTAAATTTTTAAAATTTTCAAATTGAATAAAAAGTCTCTGAAATGCTAAAAAGTTATTTCTGTGTAACCAAGATACATATTTGTATAATCTGAATATAAACGTGCATAACCAGATATTAAAATTAGGTAACCTGCATAACCTGAATCTAAATCTGTGTAATTTGAACATAAATCTGTGTAACCTGAACATAGACCTATATAACCAATCTGTGTGGATGGCAGGACTTAAAAATAACTTCTTAGCATTTCAGAGATTTTTTATTCAACTTGAAAAGTTAAAGGACTTAAAAGTAATTGCGGATCTATCCAAAGACCTATAGATAATTTTTCCTTAACGTAACTGGTTGACTAAGATATTAGTGCTAATGGTTATTAGTAGCCATACTTATTGCACAATTATTAATTAAGTCTTGGGCTAGTAACCGTACCTTGCTCTAATGCACATTATGAATCACATGTTCTAACATTCTTTAGGTCAGTAGCCACTCCATTTAGAAAATTATCATTCTCTTGGACAAAAAGAAAAGGAGTCCGTGATTCGTGAAAGCAAGTCCATAGCATGCTGAACAGGAGCTACATGACTCCTCTAAAACCTTCATCAACCTAAGGTATGGCCAAATAATAATTTTAGTCCGCACTATTTTTTTTTTTCTTTTTCTCCTGCTCACTAGGAGAGCCTACAAGATTCGTCGTGACAGAACTCTAGTTATTAAGATTCCGGTTCTGAAATTTGAGAACTAACGGCTGATTCAGCCTCACCTCTCCCACTATTCCAAAGCATGGGTTATCTGCCACCTTTTATATTAAACTAACGCAAAGCTTTCCAGGTGGCCATTCTTAATTGGATCAAAGTGACGTCAAAAGGCCAGTTAAGCGACAAGGTCTACGTGTATGCGTCTCCCGCCACTACATCAAACGCTCCAATCACCACCGCATCCCGGGGAATCTCTCTGTGTCAGTGGGATCTCGATTTGTTCTTCAGTACTCAGTAGCAAGGCACAGTGTGGGGCACCAAAACTGGCCGTGAACAAAGAAATAATTAGTGGGATCTTCTGCTAATGTTATGTGGAGGAGAGTACTATCTGAGGTTTGGCACCACGCTCGTTACTGTGCTCCTCCCACTAGATAAAGCCTTGAAGAAATCATTGATCCCATGGTGTTGTGCTGGGGACCGTGGTTCAGTGCAGCCTATGGCCTCTGGTGGAGTTCTAGGGACAGCTTTAAGAGTAATAAGGTATATATCGAAAGCTTTGAACAAGATCAAATATGATAAAATGTGGATGATTCTACAAAAGATGTAAGATATTGGGTATCGATTCCTTTTTCCCATGATACTAAGAAAAAATTCCCTTGTTGGTCTTGTTGCTCTCTGATGAATGTCCACTTCACTTTGAAGAGGTAAATAGTTTTTTTGTACAGCGTGGAAATCGGTCATCCTTCTCATAAGCCCTCGCTCATTGGCTACTGCTGCTTTTTAGAAAGGTGTCAAAGCAGGCTCCACTATAAGTTGTAGCCCTTTCCTTCAAGTTGACATGTAAATTTTCCCTTTCCTAGTTTGTAATCCCTGTCTCTTGGCTATTATAAAAAAAGATTAGTGGAGTGTAATCCATTGTTGTCTGATTGTTTAATCATGCTAGCCTATTGTTCGGTTGATTAGTTTCGTTTGCTTGTTTGATCCAAACAAATTCTCATATTGCAGTACAGGTGTGATGAGGCTTTTAGCATGCTTTGGATAAAAAGTGGGTGGGTTAATATTGCACTACATTCTTGTTGCAGGGTCGTATTATCTTCTTGACAAAATATTGTTCATTGGTACACGTGAAGGTTCCCTTTTGGCTACACAAGAACTATCATGCAGCCTTTATGTAATTTGATATTGCTAATTTGTTATGCTTACCAAATAGAGCTCTTAATAACCATCTTTTCGTGCCCTTAAGAACCATCCTTCTGTCAGGTCTATCCAGATGATTCTATTGCCCCTGCTTATAAGCTTGAATACAACTTTGGAACGTTTCTTCAGGAATGATACAGCAAATTAACGTGCACCGATGCAAATCCTATCTGCCAAACATAAAATTGGTGGCTTTTGTTTCCGCCAAATCCTTCCATCCGTATGCCTTTTGACATGATTAACATACAGAGTCTACAAGTCACCTTTCTTTAATGCTGATCCAAATCATATGTATAAATGTCAATGTTACCTCTGCTTGCATTCAATTTATATACATTGCTCAATCTCTTAATACATTCTACCATATATACATATACATACACACATATATGCAAATACATACATATACATATGTGCAAATATATGTATGTATGTATGTATGTTTGTGTATATTTAGTGGCTTTGAACTTCAAGACAGCATTTCAGAAAGACACTGTGCGATTAGCAGATAAGCTTTCCCAAAAAATTAATAATTAAGGTATAATGGCTATCGAAACATATTAGTTGACCACATAGCCTTCACCTACCATCTGATGTATCGCTGTGTTATGGTTATGGGTGCACATCCATGTCTGTCCACTATGTGGCCAAATCACATAACATACGTTTCTTTTTGAGGTGAATGTTCATGCTGTAGAACATAAGAAAACCTAAAGAGAATATCATAGAGATATGATGCAGCTCCGTGGCGTTTGGCAAGAATTGTTAGTAGGTGGGTTTATACGTGGCAAGTCATCTCCATAAACACAAATCAGCTGGCCTAAATTAAGCAAACAGATCTTTAGTGGTGCATAACTTTAATCGGTATTAGTGCGATGACATGCATTGATGTCATTTAATCTGATTTCATGGAGAGATATTTGTTGTCAGTGGAAAATCTTGCCATTATGCTTAAACTATCTATTTGATTATATTATCTTGAATCTCCATTTCCTTCAAAAAAGAGATTATATTATCTTTAATCCCTCATTAAGAGTATGATTGGTTATGACATAATCAGGGTGATCCGGTCCCAACACCTCCTCTATTTTGCATTTTCCATTTTATTTTTTTTAAGTAGATACAACACTGGAGGTAAAGTTCATCCTTTTAAAACTAGAAAGGGAGATATCCTTACAGTGGGCATGACAAGAAGTTGATGTCATTCATGGATACCCAAGGCCAGGCAATAGGACCCCATTTGTCAAATGTACAATACTGACATTTGTCCATTCTCATGAATCAACAGTCTGTTTCGGAATGCTTTGTCCATTCTACTGTGGGTAAAAGTAAGAAGCTGCAGGAAAGTTTGTGGTAGATGAAAGACTGCAATAGCTGTACAACATAATGCAGAACAAGTAATCATAGAAAAGATTCATTTAGATTTTGTTAATATCAACCAATCAGGAAAATGGAGAGCCATATATCACTATTCACTGCTCAGGTTTTGAATGTGTCTCTATGAGTTATATTTTTATCATACGAAGAACTTTATCTTTCCACTACTAGCAAGCACAAAAGTTTCCCTAGACCAGATATAGAAGCATTCGACACGCATGCCCAGAGTGACATGCAGTATTGTAATAGTGGGTAGGTGAGTGAGTTGGACAAGAGCTATATGCCCATTACTTGTTTGTTTGGTCTCTCTTGCTTCCTTTCAAATCCTCTAAGAACAGTTTCTACTGTTTGGATTAGCTGATGACGCGGGAAAGAATGATGTCCTCTTCAACAAGATACGGACCCCTTGAATTGTAATCTATGCTGCTGACGTTCACCCATTTTATGAAGGGTGCAAATTAAGTTGGTGGTACCCTGAGAAAAGTAGAGGCCTCAGCAACATGGGGAGCATGTCTGTCATGTTGCATGACTCGAGGCCTCTATTCTCTCTCAACGCACTGTAATTTGTAAGTTTTCATTAGATGCTTCTTCTAAATTCCTTTTCTTATTTTCTTTACAAGTTTAGGTTTCTGGTTTGGGTAATGATGTCAAGAGATCAAATGGCTTGACAAATTGGAAGATTGACCATAAGAAATCCTGCATGCCAGAAAAAAGGAAACTTAAAACACAGGATTGTTTAATTCTTTCAACGGCAAGAAGTTTCTCTTGGGCATGTCCAACTTGCAAATTATTAATTAACCTGAATCTGAAGCAAATGAATGACACAGCGAACTTCGCCGGAAAACACCAACTCTACTGTCCCTATGCAGGCATCTACTTCAACAGTTAGATTAAAAAGGATAATGATGTACTACAGTCCCCAGGCAACCTTCAAAGTGCCAGTGTTCATTTGGTTAAGCCTAGATCATAGGGCAACATGGTCGAAGTCCGCAGCAGGGATGGGCTAGAATTTGACAGTCCCCGAGCATCATCTCCTCCAGTGTGGAAGTGCCAATTGTTTTCATGCAATGATTTCTCATTCTTCTCAATTTGGCCTCAACTCATAGGCCGCACTACCTCTCCTTCCTGCCCCTGGAATTAAAGGGCTCCCACCAAGGAAGGACACAATTACATTACGCCACTCCCTTGAGTGGGGGAAACATTGTGAAATGCAGTGATTTCATAACCACTACTACCCTAGTGGATCCATATAATGCCACAGATGGAGACAGCACTCAAGTGATTTCATGGTGGCTTAAATATTGTAGAGCTATGTCCAGTGCGTTGCATCAGACGCGTCTCAGATCCGTTCTCTGCACAACGAACCATTAGAACGCTGTCATCATGGACCCATCCAATTTTAGGAGCACTGAGAAGGTAATGGTTGTACAGCCAACTGTTGTCTGGTCTGAGTCTAACAGGTGTATCACACTAATTATCGGTTCATGACTAATCGACCACCCGTGGAGATGAAGACAGCCTCTTCTCCACACATACTGGCCAACCTAATCAGAACCCTACGAAAATTAAAATTGGTTCTAGAGACGAACATAACCATCAACTACCAATAATCACCCTTGCTCTTAGGAGCCACATAATCATAAAGTTAACATTCCAATTTCCCATACTTCAATAGAGCAAAAGAAAGCGAGGGAACGCATGAAATAGATTCCTAAGAAGTCTGAAAATATTTATAGATTTTACTAAGCTCTATAGTCTGTTCTTTATGTACAATACCCAATAATGTGGACCGAAAAAGAAAAAGTTCTATAGAAAACAAAAGAAAAGGAATCAAAGATATCATACACTTTACATATCCACATTCTTAATTTACTCGAGCTAACAAAACCGATCCTTGTTGACACTCAGATAACCAGCCATAACTTTCCCTCCCGTGTTCTGCATGCCATCTATGAGGTAGCACCATGTTGATCCCAAAGCACCAATGAAGAAATCTGCTTCAGTTGCCATTATAAAATTAACGAGGGGATAGTTTGTGCTGGTCTCCCTGCCCGGACTTGACTCATAGGTGGCCGTTGTCATATTCCCAACCTGGCGTGTTACATTTGTGTAGTAGCTAGAAGTTCCAATGACGATATATTCTCGTCTTATCAATGACTTCCTGCACATAACTAATCATTTCGATTCAGGAATTCAAGTGAATAAGCACGAAGGTTTACAGAGTTCAAGTGAGAATAAGATGCCTGCATTTCTGTGGAAAGCCATACGCTATTAAGGTGTGGAAAGCGCTCTCGGATGCGGTTTGCCAGTTGCATGTAGTTTTCGAATCCAACAACCTTCATTTCACAAGCTTTGTCTCCCATCCTCACATGCATGCTTAGAAGTGGATTTGGAACCCCGGGTTTATGGTCAGACCATACAAAACGCTCAATGTCAGCTTGAGATCTGTTACTGACTACCTGAAATATAATTTCATGGTCACTTCTCTTATACCTCAAAAAACTAAATCTTTATGTCTGTTATTTATGTTTCTTAGATAACAGAAGCTCAAAGTATTGTGTGTGTATCATGCACATCATAGGATCCCTAGTGAATAAACAAGAATAATGATATTATCATGCCTCGATAAGTGTAAATGAAGTCGCACCAGATTCTTCAATTCAATCCATATGATGGTCTCAATATGCAGTGAAAGCAATAAAATGATTGATCACAAGATAAAGCAACCTCTCTGAACATATCTTGGCCAGTTGAGGAAATCTTATACATAGGGTCACTTGACACTGTCAAGGGTAAACCTCAAGAAACCCATGAGGCTTCCATTTATTGGTAAGGCTAGAAGAAACATTGCAAAAAAGTTGATTCATATTAAGCAGTCAGCAAATGGATTCGCATTTCTCCTACAGAGAAACTAGGGAATAAATGAACACAAACAAAAGCTTATAAATATTTTATGTATCAGGGGAAAAATTGGATACACGTAAATAATAAATACATAAAACTGAACTTGCATTTTATCCATGACATTCATCTTTTGATGAACTAATCTATCTGATCATACAGATAAGGATACCACTGTAGTTTAGAAAAGCCATCTGGTTGGCATTTAAGCATATACTCACCAACCCCGACAGAGTAGAAACTAATTGAGAATACACTGGATGATTATCGTAAAGGTGTAGTCAAGGAAATTAAACTTCTTTCAGAGGCAAAATTTAAGCTAAGTGCTCTATTTAATCAAGTAAAACTGGTCATTTCTCTTACTTTCGCTATCAAAGGTGAACAAGATGTGCTAATAATACTAAAACCGATAACCATGCTTCAATGTTCAGAAGCTCACCCCCTCTTTGGCCATTATATGACTAAAAATAATACAACACTGTGGAGTATTCTCATGGTTGAATACTTTGAGTCATTAAAACTTATAATTCAATCATTTATCCCTATTCTTCAACTTGCACATACTTAAGTGCCTGCTCCAAATGTGTGATATAAATATCTGGCCCACTTCCTCCTGTAACACATGAAGGTTTAAGCCATCAATAATTACTTCCGTTTGTTTTTAATGACCATTCTCCTACTGCCCCTTTTTTTTCCTTAAAAGTGGAAAAACAAATTTTCATTTTCCTTGGTTTTGACATAAATGTCAACTTCCACAAATATTCAATCTAAGTGCACTCCAGAGTTTACTTAATCATACTAGAAAAGCAGTATTCTATCTGAATAAAGATAACGGCAACATTTCAAATGCAAGCTTCAAGCTTTGCCAGATCATTAAAAAAAAAAAGAAAAGCACTAACATCATGTAGAAAGGAATGTACAAATGCAAAGGATTATAACCTGTTGCGGCCAATCGCCTCGTCGATCCGATCGTCGGGGAACGTGCACCTGCAAAAACGAGAAGTCCACACTGACCGGAGGCGGCTCCGGCGGGGACCCTCCGACGGTCAAGTCAGAGAGGTGACTGGGCAACAGTGAAATGAAGACAGAGAGCTCGATCGAGGGAGAGAGAGGAGCGAGCCTGTGGTTTTTGGAGTCGAGAAGTGGGGGGAGCGGATCGGATCCCTTGCACTGTTGCCTTCCCCGGTTTATATAGTGGAGCACGGTATGGCGCCGTCATTAATGGCGCAGACAAGTGAGGAACTGTCAACTCACTATAGGCTGTCAGAGTCGTCGTGAAAGTGTCATGTCGCCGTGGGGCTGTCACATCATCAGGGTTGACAATGCCCTCGGCGGGACAATGCCCCCAGATGGCCGTGCCGCATGTTGCTGTCAGAACTGACAAGGTCTGGCGGCTGTACGACGATTGGAGGAGTCGACCGACCCTAAGTCGGTGGCCAGCTGAGCGGCGTCGGGCTCCTCCGTTGGTCGGCGAGTTTTACGTAAGTCGGCCATCAGACCTCCCGGCTCAGTCGGTCGGGAAAGGTGCGCCCGACATATCCCCAGTCGGTCGTAAGCCGATGATGGGCCGGTGATGGCGTCAGTCGGTCTGTCCGACTGTCAATCGGTCGGTCGGTCCCTCCGGCCGTAAGTCGGTCGGTCGGTCCGACTGTCAATCGGTCGGTCGGTCCCTCCGGCCCTCGGTCGGTCGGTCCCTCCGGCCCTCGGTCGGTCGGTCGGTGGGTATTCCCCAACAGTTGCCCCCCTCCACTCCTGAGTCGGATGGTGAGCTGGCGGATGTTTTTATTCGGGCAGCAACCCTGGGCGACTAGGAGTGGATTTGTCGCATGCACAGATCCGACCGTACCGCCGGCTG